>NW_027502797.1:0-54212 GCF_021521415.1 Bidens hawaiensis
TTGTTTTCCAAACTACCAACTCTTGTTACATTTTTGGTTTAATGTGTTTATTTATGGTACATCCTTGTTCATTTGTGCGTAAAAGTTTGTACATTATACTACTTTAATTTCTTTTGTCCATTTTGTTATTTACTTTTAAGTTTTAACCATACACTTTTCATCTTTTATTTTTAAACCCTGTAATTTTCATATTTCACAAGTTTATCACAAAGCATTTTTCATTTTTAACCCTGACACTTTTTCACTTTCAACTTTAATCCTCAATACTTTTCATCTTTTAAACCACAATGATCTATTCCTTTCCTTCGTTTATTTCTTTCTCTTGTCAATTCGATTGCTAATACCAAACCTACCCTTAAAACTAGATGTGCACAAACCGGTTCAAAACAAAAACCGATTTGGGTTGAAACTGGTTCGGTTTGGTCAACAAAAGTCAAAACCGGTTTATGACCTGGTTCGGTTCGAGTCAAAGCTGGTTTCTTGACCAAGTTACACCGGGTTTCGGTTCAGATTTTAACCCGGCCGGTTTCGATGGAGAAAACTACAAACCAGGTATAAACCTACGGTTTCAATCAGTTCCAAACTGATTCCAATATAATGACTTTCAAATTGATTCAGCTTCAGTTCAATTAACCGGTATATTTACCCATCTTTATTTATAATAAAAAAGTCACTAGTTTATCACCATGCTTTGTACCAAGTCACCAAATGCAGATTTGCTTGGTGTCATCTAATGGGCCCACAGGGTTATTATTATTCTCAGTAAACTTGCTACCTCTTCAGCATTCACATATCAATGTAAACCCTCACCTTCCATTATCATCTCTTCATAGTTTTCTTACCCCCTTTTCCACCGCCGCCACCACCACCGCCACCACCACCCCTGCAAATTTCCAATTTTACCCTTCTTGCCCACCACTATCTTTATATGTACAAACCCAAGTTTTGTACACACACCATACTCTTAACAAACCCAAGTTTCTTGACTGTTTCTTGAACATAAACCCACCATCAAACCACCATAAAGTTGTGTTCTTTAGTCTTATCAAGACACCTACACATGGTTCTCAAAAGGGTTTTCAAAGTTTTGACCGTTTTGTCAACTGGGTCAGAATTCTTGACTTATTATAGTCAGATCTTCAAGAATTAGTTGAAAGATTGGATTTTTTTTTAGTTTTGCAACACACCCACTTCTTGTTTCTTGATTTTTAGGGTTTTATTCAAGATTTTTGGTATGCATTTGTTAAGGATTTGGTGTTTTCTAGCTTAAAGTTGTGCAAGATTGTTCCTTTTGACCTAAATATTCATCTTGGGGTTTCAAGAATTGTAGGGTAAATGGTTTATTGTTAGATGTTTGTATTGGGCTGGGTGTTGGCTACAATGCTACTTTAGTAAATTAGGGTTTTTTATTTTTATATTTTTTTATTATTATGTTTTTGGTTCTAAACTTCTAATATGTCCTGTTACTGAAGTGGGCATATTTAGATTATTGTTTCAAACATGGCTGTGAATAGTCAATGTTTTGTGGAATGGAAAGAACAATATGTTTCAAAAGAAAGGGGTAAAAGGGTAGTTCACTATTTCTTGAAAGACGGTTGGGGTGAGTCGGTTTTAGCGGTTGTGGGAACTGAAAGGAGTGTTAGGCATATGTTTTATGTGGTTGCTGCGGAGTTCTTGAAAGCGAACGAGGCTGAGAGTTCGGTCATGGCAGGGTACAGATGGAGGTCAAGGAGAGAGGTTGTGAATTGGCTGACTTCTATGTTATCGAAACAGCATGTGCAAGGTGAACATTTTTGTAAGTTTTTTGAATTCATACTAAGCGGTTGCATACATTGTACCTTGAAATGTTTATAAATTTTCTGCCATTGTTTTCTCCTTTTACTTGAAACTTTTTGTATGCTGTCATGTTCATGTTGAGAAGCTTGTTTTGTAACTTTTAATGATACTTAGTTGGTTTCTATTCTAGGGTTTCTTTTCGGAAGACGTTCTGTATGCAGGGAGAGAGGGGGGGGGGGTTGTAGTGTGAAAGGGTATATATGCCATTCTACGTTTATCGCAATGATCAGTTTTTACTTAAAACGCTTTACATGCTCCCAAAGTCTGATTTCTCTGATCTGAATATTTTGTTGGTTGGAAAGCCTGTTTCGGATTATAAATCGCTACAAAATATCATAAAGATTCGTGATGACGTTTTTTTTGTGTCGGATGATTTTTCCCAATGTTCGGGCGGTCTTTCATAACTATAATTAAAATCTACCAATTTCCATAAATATCTGCTTATTTTGTTTGTTGCATGTTGAATTATGTTTATACGGGGTGTCGTTGTAAAAAGGCGGTTTTGCGGTTTTTCCGATGTCTACAAAAATGTTGTGCATTGTGTTATCTCCATGAAGTTTCTAAAGTAGTAACAAAGTTTATGCTATTTTTTTTAATTCAGAGTCCCCTAAAAGTGATCACATCTCGAGAGTTGGTGCTTCATTTCAAAGTCGTCTTGCAAGAAATTTAAACGCACGGGTACCGGATATAGTGTGGTCAGGTGCAGCTTGGACCTGCGGTAAACAACTCAAACATTTCCCAGCATTTTGCAGAAACGGGATTACAATAGCGGTAAGTTTGTTACTTTTAGTTTACACCATATATTCACTTTCTATATGAATGCCTTTCTTTAAAAAAGTAATTGGTGTCTATATTTACATTATTATCGTGGTTATAATATATTAGTCTTAGTTAACATATATAAATTATATATGTTTCATGCAAAAAATGGACATATGTGAAACCAGAGACGTAGAACAATAAAATGCAAAGGTTTTTTATTTTTATTTTTTTATTATTTTTTTAGATAATATTTAGTTTTCCACATAGAGCTTGTTAGGTTGTACATAGAGAAACAAATATGGTGGTTCTTGTTTTTCATATATTAAATTGTTTGTATTTATTTTTTTTTATATATTTTTCTATGATAATTACATATAAAATTTTTCAGGTACAATCATTTGTTTATGTTATGGCTGAAGAGGAAAAATCTCACCTTGTGTATCTTGAAGATATGTATGAAGACCGAAAAGGTCAAAAGAAAGTTAAAGTCAGATGGTTTCATCACAGTCAAGAAGTACAAGCTGTCGTGACCCTTAAAAGCCCTCACCTAAAAGAGGTTTTCATCACACCTTATGCACAGGTCATCAGTGCCGAGTGTGTGGATGGCCTGGCCCTTGTTTTGGCCCGTGAACATTACGAGAAATGCGTGTTCACGCTTCCGGAAGATTTACTGAACCGGGTCCATCTTTGTTGGAGACAATTTAAAAACAACCGTGTGAAACCGTTTAAAATGAGTAAATTAGGTGGGTATTATGATCAGCCCGTTTTTTCGGTTTTTGATACTGATATTCTTGAAGAGGAAGAGAATAGCCCGGGAGGTAAAAGACCTAGGAGTTCTAGAGTGCGACAGGTGACGTGTGATTCGTCTAGCTTGGATGCGAAGTATGAGATTTTGAGAAGAAAGCTTATTCCAAAGTACGTGAAGAATCGGGGTTCGGATGCCATGTTTTTAAAGGTTAATGAGAAGATAGAATTGTTGTGTTTGGATAGTGGTATTCGTGGATGCTGGTTTAGGTGTACTGTACTACAAGTTACTAAGAGACGGTTAAAAGTACAATATGATGATTTGAAGGAGGAAGGTGGAAGTGGTAATCTTGAGGTATGCAAATTTTTTTTAGTGTCTTCTTTAACTTTGTGGAAGGTGTGTATGGGTCGGTTTTGGGCCAACCGAACTAAATACCGAAAATCTGGTTTTTGTGTTTTTGGAAATCGTTTGGTTTTTACATTGGGTTCGGTTTCGTTTTTCTTGGTTTTTCCATTAGGGCTAGAAAAAATTTGTCCAAAATAATGAATATGGGCCTGAATTGTTTTATTAGTAGTTGTTTATTACACATTTGAAAATATTTTTTTCGGGTTACACCGATTTAATTATTATTTACTTAAAAGAGGTGTTACTGGTTTGGTTCCGTCGTTTTTTTTGGTTGATAGCTTACTGAAACTGAACTGAAAATTCGTTTTTATCAACTTAAAACCAAACCGTCGGTTTTTATTGTGCTCAGTTATTTGGTTTCCTACACTCCCCTGCGTTGTGGTTCGTATATGTGGCGAACTTGAGTGTATGGTAGCGGGTCAAAACTCATAAGGCCTAATCAGGTTTGGGTCAAAACCGGTGAAAGTCTTGGAGGGGTTACACCGGCTTGTGTTGACCCGACAATATTATTTTTTTGTCTAATATTTAGTTGTATAATGTTATAAAAGTGTTATAAAGTACACAATGCATTAATTATAGTTACAAGTAACTATTAGTAAACCAATGTAAATGTAAACCGTTTACGAGGTTTCAAACATCGAGTACTCGAGTAGAAAATGGATGGTCTAACTCTTAATTGTCTGGGCCTTTTTTTTTTATTTAAAATTTATGTATTTCTAGAAGAATATGACAAAGGCTGAAAAAGACGAAAGGGTTTGACTTTTTTTCATTTTTAAAGGAATGGGTTCCGGCTTTTAGATTGGCCATGCCTGATAAGCTTGGGATAAGATGCTCGGGCCGGCCCACCGCAAGGCCCGCTCGTGTGGAAAGTGAAACAAACGATGCTTTCGAGGTTGGGTCCCCGGTGGATGGGTGGTGGAGCGATGGGTGGCGGGAAGGAGTTGTGACCGGAATTGGTGCATCCAATGGAGACCTTCAAGTATATATTCCCGGTACGTTTCTTGATTAAATCTATTAAAAATCTTAGCTTTATATTTTGTCTCATACTTAAAATGACCCGTTTCAACCCGTCACCCAAAAATTCCAAAAACCCTGTTCGTATTGTATTTTTGCTTGACGGGTTTTTTTTTGACAGGAGAAAATTTGTATCTTGAACTAGACAAAAAGAACATTAGGGTTTCAAGAGATTGGGTTGGAGACCATTGGGTTGATCTAGATACAAAACCCCGACATTCTCTCGTTGCTTCCCACCAATATTAACGAAATCAAGTCCGGAAATTTCCCATTTTTATCCAAAGAAAACCCTGAACCTGTTGACCCCGTCAACGGTTCCAACGACAACGGGCAACCTCAAGGTGGTGACCTAGACCAAGATAAAGAAAAAGACCCGAGTTCAGCCCGTGACGATGATTTACAAATTGGTGAAAAAGGCGAGCACGTACACAAGCAAAAACATGGAAGCTTGATTGCCGAAAACCGAATGGCGGTTTATGTAAATAAGTGACAAATTGAGTGTAGATTTGCATTTTTGTTTTTTACTGATTTGTTTTAGGGAACACCTAACTAGGAGAAAGAGAGACACCGTATGGTGGGTGCCTCCAAATTTGTAAGTTTTTTTTAGTAAAATAGCAACTATTTCTTGAGCGGGAATGCTTCGATGACTTGTACATTGTGCATTGAAAGATGTACGTTAGTCGTATGGAAAAAGGCGGGGCCTTTTCATGTACCATTGTTGATTTGGTTATGAACTATGATTGTTGTTTATTATGTTCATGGTAGGGGTGTTTATGGGGCGATTTATTTAATGTTGTAAGGGAGTTTATGGGGGTGATAGCTCAACAAATTGTGCAAACTTGGCTGGTTGGGTTAAACTCGAAATGGAAGCTATTAACCTTGCTTATCGGTTGATTAAGTAACATATTTTAGCTAACTCGCCTTGTTCGGTTGACATTTTAGTAGACCGAGGTCTAAATGCCACCACTAGATTCACATGGTTGTCGGTCGGGGTGAGCATCTCATCGGTTGTACCCGTCAAACCCGTGTACCTGACCCATCAAACCCGTTAACATATATGGATTAAAACCATGTCTGGGTTTGAAAATCATAGCTGTCGGAAATGTCAAAACCTGTTAAACCTGTAAAGTTTAAAAGGCAACAACATTCTTAGAAATTCAAATACTTGATTATCCTTTATTATAGGAAACACAATCGTCATGAACAACTTTCCAAAACCCTAGATATTCCTAACATCTAAACACATTTAAACTGGACAGCTTTTGTGTATTCAACCTCTAAACACAATCGTAGTACGTAACCAGATTGCTTTGAGTGTGTCTGGCTTTGAGTGCCCGGCAGTGTGCCCTGCTTTGGTGTGTTTCCTTTTAAATGCAATAATTTGCAAAAATGGTTCTCATGGTGAACCTGTGACATTCGTCGATTTTGTTTGTATTCATATTGTATCTGAGTTCGTTAACCCGACCTGTTGGTCATTTCGATGTATTATTATTCATTAGTTATTATTAATAAAGTATTTCGACGTTTAGACAAATTTTACAACTTTGAAAGTCCAAGGTTTTTATTATAAATTACTTTAACTTATGTTTTAAAAGAAGCTACAAAGTTCAGGGACTAGATATGAAAGTTATTCAAAATCTACGTATATTATTAAAGCAGGACAATGAATCCACATACCATTCTATTAGACCCTCCAAATAGGTTGCCAAGTGTACAAGTTTCTATTTTTACAAATTCTTCTTCATGAATGATAAAATAAAAAATATGTTGTTGGTAGGAATCGAAATCACTACATTGCTTTTAAAATGCTTGTGGCTTACCAACTCAACTAGGATGAATTGATGTTAGTCTTTTCTTTTTCTTAATTGTTATAGAATCATAACATTCCATTTTGTTTTATTTTTTTAACCACTCGTGTATTACACGGGCCATATCATAGTATTATATTAAAATAATAAAAATACCCCAGCCCACCCCAACCAACGTTTTCACGTTCCTAAATCAATATTATTCGCGTATTGACTTTGGACTATAACGGAAATCATTATTACAAGATTATATTACGTTATAACATCTTGATCTTAATGGAATTAGCCGTGATACCCGCCGGATTTCCGACCAAACGCAATTAACACAAATTAACGCTAATACGCTCCAATTATGATTATAAATAGCATCATAACATTCAACAAAACTCAGTTATAATCTCTAAACTTACTAATATACTTTCAAAAATCGTTAATTTGATTGTCCAAGAATATTTTTCGGCGAGCTCGTGTTCATCATAAAATCTCCATTATTTCGGGTAATTAATATATGGCTTTATTTAGTTTTTGACCCCCTAACATAGAATTAACAAACTTGTGTTTATATATTTTTCATTTCTGACTATATTGCAAAGATAACAAATGGCTTGGTGGTTAGTTCCATACTATAACAACCGCACCATTTTTATTCATTTTTTACATGATTTTTAATTGTTTAAATTAAATATAAAATAGTTAAAATTTAATAATAAAGTCAACAAAAAGTATTTTAAATTAAATAAAAATAGATATAAAAATTATAATTACCTTTTTCACCTAAAAATCCGACTTTCGTTTTCGTTAAAATTCGTTATAAACCCGATTAATATTGTATTATTAATTAACTAACTTGTATCGTTAAAAAATAAGTTTATATCTTTCAAACCTCGCTTAATAAATATTTTAAACCTCATTATTTCGGTCATTAAAATAAATCGCCATCTCTTTAAAGACTCGTTAAAAATCCGTTAAAGCTTAAATTCATATAAATGCCATAAAGTAATAAATATATATACTAAAATAATGCTTAAAGTCAAATTACTTAAAGAATAAAATTCCGAGAGCTAGTCTTGATTTCCTTATATTTTCTTTATAGTTCGTGACGTTTGACCACTTCGGCCTTCTTTATACTCGCTTTCGGTTTTCGTCCAAGTTATCCCCAAACTCAAAAGTGAGTTTTCATAACCCCATTTTAAACCTTTATATTTTTGGGGTGTAGCACATTACAAGTTTTGTTATCGATTGTTATGTTATCAAGTTTAAAACCGATTCAATTGTGTGTCTATCATGTTAATATTATCTATCCAAAACGTTTATGATTATCTTACGTGTAATTATGTGCAACGTGTTTATCGTTTATGGTTGGAACATCAAACATCAAACATCAAAGTGGGAGGGTCCGACGGGACGTACCCGCACCGCCTATGCTATGTCCCGGTTGGAATAAATGGTGGTTATCATTCCCCTAGGTTGGGGCATTATTTACATACTTGTTATCATTTACGTATGGTTGATATTATTGCATGAGACATATGAATCGAGAATTACATATTATATTATATATACTTTAAACTAATTATGAATTCTCACCAACTTAATTGTTGACAAAAATATATTCTTTTCAACGTGCTACAGGTTAAATCGATAGTGTGCTAAGGTTGAAGTCATTAGTATACCTTAGGTTACTTAATAAAGAAGTTGCTTATGACTCGACGGATTATTTATTGTTTTCTTTTATTGTATGAACAATTTGTGTTTTTGCTATGTTGTGAAATGGAATAAATATAATTATTGTCACTTTAATAGCATTACGAGCTTATGAGTGATCTGTACGTTACACCCGGCGTATTCTGCTTAAAGCCGGGGTGTTACAAACCCGTTTAAAACCGGTTCCGAAACCCGCTTTAAACGCGAACTGGCCCATATATAAACGGCCCGGTTCCGGGTTTGAAAATCTTGTCTAAACGGTTCCAATTCAGGTCTAAGGTCGGTCCAGGTCGTACCGATTGCACACCTAACTGCGATGCGCACATTAGAGTTATATTTATATAAAATAGACTAATTATATTAAAACTTATAAAAGAAAAACAGTTATATATTTCCTTTTATAAGAACAATTTTATAATCACTTGCGTTTTTGGTGTGGTAGTGATTTAATGAGTAGTCTTGGAAATTACATTTATAGAGGAGTAAAGTGTCATTTTCGTTTTTGCAGTTTGACAAATAATGTGAATTTAGTCCAAAAAGTTTATTTTTTGCAGATGGACCATACACGTTCTTAATTCTTGCTAATTACCTCCAAATCACTAACGTTGTTAAATTTAATCGTTAAGTCAGGGACAGCCATGCCCTTTCAGTCTTTCTTTATATGAGTAAAGTGCAAAAATTGTCCCCAAGGTTTGGTCACATTTGCGAATTTCATCCAAAAATATTTTTTAATTAGACCCTCGATGTTTCCCAACCATTGTCAATTTCGTCCAAATTTTTAGCTCGGTCTAAATTCGACGTTAACTCAAGGGTGTTACTGATGCAACTCCACCAAATTTCGAACACAAAAGCAAATGAGATCGAACATCTTACGCCATCGTGATATCAAACTCCACAAAGTTTGTGCAGGGCCACATGAACAAACACATGCTTGACCTTTTCCTCAGCCTCTCCACAAATCAGGGATAAAGTCGAACTAGCCGGAATATTCCTTTTCCTCAAGGTGTCGAAAGTCGGCAGTCAACCTAGTACCGCCCTCCATGCCATAGACTTGATTTTCTTCAAAACTAAACCATTCCAATCAAAAACATAACATGCATATTTGAGTGATGAAAAGCCTCTTATTTGTTTTTTAAGTTTTTAAGCCTTCTTATTCTCCATGTTGAAAGTTAAACAACCAATGGCTCTTCATCATATTTTAAGAAATAAAAAACGTAATTCTACAAAAGCATAATTGAATACAATAAAGTCCATTTATGTCTTGTGATATAAAAATTATTGACCGAATTTCATAATTAAATACATAGATGATAACGCTTTTCTTTAGTAACTCCTTACTAATAATCACGTTATTATTCCTAAACTGATCCTTGATCTCTTTCTTTACCTACATGCATGCATGCATATATCTTTGATTTTGTTGGTTCTTTATTTGTTTATAGATACCTATATGAAAATAGCATGTATACAGATACTAGCTTTAGAATACGTGTAACATACGAGATAATCCAAATTATAAAGTTACAAGTAAAGCAAATAATTATATAACGTATATGAAAAAATGTACTACATCTATACTTGTATCTATACTATATGTACATAAATTGATTTTATTTATATCACAAAATGATTTTTTTTAAAAAATGAACTTAATAAAAAAAAGTGCACGTGCAAAATAATACCCGAGAATGTTCTTACTTTTGGAAAATTCATTCTTGGTATCATATGTGTATAATTGAAAGAATTTTAGTTATGAAGCAATTTCAGCAAGAAGACTTCTAATACAATAATAGTTCTGACTACGCAGCCTAAATATAGATAGAGCGTTACCTTTATTGATATATTTATCAACTTACCACCCATAAAAGGAAATGCGAATATTAAATTGTAACGATGGATGATCTTCAAGAACTACGCTTTTTTGAGCTACACCATGAAAAAGATTTTGAGAAGTTTAGGGGGGCTTCTTGACTTTTCCATAATGAAAACATAAAAAATAGCATGTTAACCAATTCAATTTTGTGAATATTTTGCCTCATTTGAGCATAGTTTTGCATGACATGCTTCCCATATAATATTCTGATCACCATTGAAGGAAAAGTTAATGATGACACAAATGTTTCAAATTTGGTAAAAGTTAGAAGTATTGATAAGCCTGTGGGTGGCATGTAGGATGTGTTCGCCATCTTTCCTTAAATTTTAATAGTCGAGAGAAATATAGTTAATTTCCAAATAGCAAACCTTTTGATTATTTCCAAAAATGTCATTGAAAATAAATTTGAAACCCGAATCATGCTTAAAATTCTAACTTTCACCCGTTTAACATTTTCAAGTCAACATTTTGAATTAGTAACAAATTTAATGATAAATCTATTTACAATCTCAAACTTTTAAAAATTACTCAAATTACCCACTTTTGACACATAACAAATTTTGAGCAAAATATATTTTTATATCATACAATCAATTTACCAAATTTTGAGCCAAATGTACCACAAAAAAAACCCCGAAACAATCCTTTATAGAAAAAAATCAAGAATTTATTTTATAATAAACTTTGTTATATTTGAAAGTGATTGTTATATACCATCCTCACATTTTAAAATATATATAGTTTATTAAATTAAGCAAAAAATAAAAGGAAAGATTTAAAGCATATATTTATAATTTATTAATTTATATGACAATTTACAAAATTATAATACTAATAGATAAATGGATTAATTTTAATAAAATGTATTGACTTTTATGCATATATTTATAATTTAGTGGTTAAAAAATTGCTTCGTAAAATGAAAGCATACTCGAGTTTAGTTTTTTTTTTAAATCTTCAGCAATATACATAGTATAATATTTTAATGAGAAAGTCTAATATAGTTTTTAATTTTATGTGAAGATAAGTAAGGGCTTCGTCCTCAAAAGTTTTGGGCCGCATTAAAAAAATTTATACATGTAGTGGGACATTATTATGTAATTTAATTATTTGATCAATTATGTTATTATTTAGTAGAAGTATTCCACACTATGGCCCTCTTGATCTTGGTTCGAATCTTTGTGTCGTGCTTATTAACTTTCCGTATATTTTAACATTCATTTTGGTGTCAACAGGCCGTTTAGCCCAACATGTTAACCAATTTTCTTTAGTGGCCCATAAAATAAACTATTAAATATCACACCACACTCCAAGCCAAATCATTAACGTAAATCTACATTCACAAATTCAATAACACCAAGCCGCCGCCGCCGTTGTCAACAACCCTAAATGGTAACGATTCATTACAATGATAGAGGAAAAAAAATATAATCCCAGGGTAAACATTTTTTAATTCTTGTTTTGTCACATGCATTTTTTCTATCTTGTTTGGGATTATTATTGTGAGAGAAATATGTTTTGATTTTATTGTAAGCTTTCTATTCTTTAACCAATATAGCAGGCTTACTTGTTATCGATTTCATGATGCAGGGAAGTGAAGAACACATAATACCACATAACATGTTGATCGTTCATAGAAGGTAATTTAATGCATATGGTAATAAACTAATAATGTTTACACTTATGAGATTTTAATTCAACTCTCTGTTAGTATATATGTGGGTTTTTTCGGGTTTTGGGTTTATCATGCCTGGTTCTTCTGATTTTCCGTGGAGGAAATCTAACTCGATAACCCAGCCATTTTATATTTGTCTGTTTTGGTTTTTGGGTTTATTGAGTCGAGGTGTACCGGGTCGATTTAAATTAGGTTTTGGGTTAAGTAACAAGTTGCGAAAGGGATACTATTTTGGTGGGCTTTTATGTCTGCAAAGTGCATAAACAAGCTTGTAACATCCCGAAATTTCTAAAGTAATATTTAATATATTATTTTGTCGGGTGAAATAAACGAGTTAGTGGAACGATAATAATAACAGCAAAATATGAAGACTTAGTAGGATAATTAGATGGGATTAGATAGGGACCAAAAGGAAATATGGGCCTTCGGCCCATGGGCTTAAGAGAGTATAAATACCCCCTTAAACCCCAATCCTTTCCATTCCATCCATTTATCCATCCTAATTTCTACACACCCAAAACACACACGACCCGAACCAAGATCCAAAGGCGAGGACCCGAGCTTGTTGGTGCTAGATCGTTGTGACGAACCAAAGCAACAAGACCGGCTCGTGTTCGTAGTTCGACTCATTTACGGTACATTTATATCGAGAACTTGTTCGTTTAGGTTTGGATTAGTATAGAAATGATAGATCTGTGTTTGTATGGTAAAAACGAATCCAACAAAGCTAAACTTACTGAAAATGGTTATGAATTGATGGGTTAATCGATTGATAAAAGAACCCGTAACCTATATGCCTAAATCGCACCCTTTAAACATCGATGTTAGGTCGATTTGATGGTTGGGGTTTGTAGGCGCTGGTCAGACGATTCCGTGGATACCTAAATCGAGTTATTTGGTTAAGAAACGAAGGATTTAAGAACGAACAGTAGCTGCAGCCGACAACTTCGCCTGCAAGCTAAGTTCGCCTAATGAACTTCGCCTGCAAAGCTAAGTTCGCCTAAGGTTAACTTCGCCTAAAGCTAAGTTCGCCTGATGACAACTTCGCCTAAAGCTAAGTTCGCCTGAGGTTTAACTTCGCCTAAAGCTAAGTTCGCCTAAGATTTAACTTCGCCTAAAGCTAAGTTCGCCTGATGACAACTTCGCCTAAAGCTAAGTTCGCCTAAGGTTTAACTTCGCCTAAAACTAAGTTCGCATAAGGTTTAACTTCGCCTAAAGTCAAGTTCGATTAGAAAATAAATTAAAAACCTAATGAAAAATGTGTTAAGATAGTTAATGTAAATAAAATTTTTCCAAGCTGACCTGGCAGCTCGACCCCAGCCAGGGGCTCTGCCCCTTGGACCCTGCTAGGGGCTGCCGCCCTTAGACCCCGCTGCCAGGGGCGCTGCCCCCGGACCCCCGTTCGTTGTGGGTAGTAATTAAGACTAGAAAGATGATATGAGTAGTGATAGTTAATTGATATGTATACTTGTTATACAGTCAGCCGTGCACAACTGAAGGAAGGGATTACGATTAACGGTGAACGTAACCGTGTTCAGGTGAGTTTCTAGCCCCATTTCCTTGTTATGTTTTCGGGGCTGTGTGCATACTCGATGTGAAGTGTGAATACACTTACCTTAAGTGGTAAGTGTATGCTATAGATGTTATACGAGGTATATATTTTATAATGCTTGTCGGTACGTGAACGATCTTCGGATATTGCACGTATCGCCAAGGATAGTAAATTCCAAGTGGTTGATAGTGTGTATGAATGTTATGATGTGACTTGTTTATTACGTAAATACTGAACTGATATGAAGTGTGATATAGGCAGGTAGAGGTAGAGTGTGTTAGAAGTGGCAAGTGTCTAGTAAGGGTGTTAGTGGCATAATGTGAGCGCGTGATAGGGAAAGCCTGTACGTGCTATCGTTATTATGTGTGTATGATTGTTGATGTGACTTGCTTATTATGTAAATGATAGGAAGCGTGTTGTAGACAAGTAGAGGTAGAGCGTGTTAGAAGTGGCAAGAGTCTAGTAAGAGTGTTAGTGGCATAACGATAGTACGTGGTAGGGTAAGCCTATACGTGCCTTCGTTATTAAAGTGGCAAAGTGGCATAACGTTTTACGTTATTAAAGTGGCAAAGTGGCATAACGTTATACGTTATTAAAATGGCAAAGTGGCATAACGTTATACGTTATTAAAGTGGCAAGGTGGCAAAGTGGTAGGCGTAAATAAGAGGCTAAGTGGTAATGTAAGCAGGTTAGATAGTGGACTACGTGTCTGCGGATACGTATATGATGCATGTAGTGGTTGTATGATAAGTTGCTTGATTAACTAGAACTCACTCAGCGTAGCTGACTTTTAGTATGCACGCAGGTGATCAGACCAAAGAACTAGCATGAGGATGGCACATGGCATGGATTGAACGGCTGGCATCTTAAGATGGAAGAAAAGATGTTTTAAATATAATGATTTGTTTTATAGTATCAAAGAAGATATTGAATGTTTTGTATCGAATGCTTCAAGTAAACGTTTCCGCGGAAGTTTTAATTAACTCTGATTGCAAGAACTGTGTTTATGAGTAAATCCGACGTTAAAGTAGGGCTACCGGGTTCGGGGCCTTACAAAGCTTCAATTTCGTTTGTTGCGCTGGCTTTATTTTGTTCGGCCAGAAATAGGATTAGCGTAAAAGTAATGATTATAACTTTATAAGTCTACTCCACCGCATATCTTATTTACCAATAAAATTATTAAGTATAAACACTATTAGCAGCACTCTAGAAAAAAAAGTTAAAAACTATCAACATTAAGAGTTAGTAATTAAATAATATAAAACAAAACCATTATCTTAGACTGTGTGTTGTCGTTGAAGTTATCAATGTTGGCTGGACGCTGACTGCATACTCGATGAAGCCCTTGTTAAAGCCACCTGAACCATGATTCAGGTGAACGGAGGCTTCAACAAATTTTCTGTTTTTTTTCTAAAATTTAAAACAATATTTTAAATAAAACATATTTTTAATAAAAAAAAACATTAAAAATCTTTAATGTTTTTTTGTTAAACACTACCTGGAACTAATATTGAGATATACCACATCCGATCTAATACTGGTTTTTAAACCCTTGAAATAAAATAACATTGAATCTAAAGAGACCAGTTTTATTTACAGAGTTATGATTTATGTAAGTTAAATTGTTCGACCCGCATGGTACACGGACGCCTAATCTAGTGCGTGTGTGTGTCTATTAGACTTGAGACCCACGTACTACACGTGTAATTCATGAAATACAATATTTAATCAATAATATGACCATGCAAAATGCTATCAATGAAAGCTAAAGAATTTGTATATGACACCCGATATATACACCGTTTGCAGGATAATAGTCCTCACAAAAGATATCAAATTAATAGTCCTTTCACGTTTTTTTTGACTTAATAGTCCTCACTAAAGATATCAAATTAAAAACTATTAAGCTATTATTATTAATTTATTTTTTTAGTATTAATATTATAAATATTTATAATATATATTTTTAATTTTAATAGTATATATATATATATAGTTTTATAAATATAATAATGCATCGACATTGATAATAATAAGTATTATTATTACGATCAAGGAAAATAAACACAAAAAGAGAGAAAAAAGAAAGAATAAAAATAAAAATTTTATAGTTTCTAATTTAATATTTTAAAGGGATTATATATATATATATGTATGTATGTGTGTGTATTCTCACAGCAACATATATATTAAGTTTTCGTTATACATGACCCTAACCGACTCATCCATTTACAAGCAAGTCAAAATCAAAATTGCCATCTGTTGATAGTAATTCATAAAGTTGTTGATGAACTCATATAAGCTAGACATTTTTATTGTTGCAGGATAAGCAAAAAACTAAGATGCAAAAAAAGCTTAACAAGTTCTACAAGGATAAGTTATTTGAGTTCTGTGATCTCCTTGATGTACCAATCAGCAGAAGCACTGGAAAAAAGGTTTGTTTGGTTCTTTTGTTATCCTAATTAGTATTTGTTGTCAAGTTTTCAAAAGGGTTATCCGCTCTCATATATAACACATATTCGCGCACGCACACACATATATATACATATATGTGCTTGTGCGTGTACGCATATATATAGTTCAAAATAATGATGCCCAAACACAAAAAAATTGGTCATAGCTGATTTGTTCATCGATCACATTAGAGGTGCCTATTATTCTGACCCATTTTACTTATGAGCGTGTCTACCTGGATTCGTTTTGTGACTTCATCTCAAATGGGTCAAATAAATAAAATAGCTAAAATGGGAACAAATGAGTTGGAAGTCGGCCTAACTCTATGTTTAATGTATATAGTCTACTAAACTATTTTTTCAAAATATTCAGTGGCGCCACACTCGTAGCAACCCGGATTAATCTTGGTTCGGCATTCTTGGGTTTGGTGCCCCATTCTCTTGCAATTACCACACTTGGAGCACTTCTCTCCGTGATGGTATCCACACTTGTTGCACCTTGGTAGAGTCCCTATGTAACCTTTGACAACAAACAACTTCTTAGGCTTTTGCTTTTCAAACTTGTTTTCTACAGTTCCTTCCAATTTCCTCTTATTCTCAGCCCTTTTCTCTCTAACTTCTTTTTCTTCAATATTCTTTTTCTTATTTGAACCTTACTTGGGAAATAAACCCATGCGAACAGCCTCATTAGTTAAACTATGAGCTAGGGTCATAGCATCCTTGATTGTGGAAGGCTTTGATGCAGTCACTGTTGGATTTATGAACCGGTTCGGGTAAGTCAATGTGGTCAACCGGGTTATGACCCGTGAGAGTTACACCGTAGGGTAATGAACAAATCACCCGCTTAAGTTAGTTAACCGGAATTGACACTTTAATTAGACAAAATAATATGGAGTGGGATTTGGAGTTAGAGATGGACTTGATGGCCCGTTCGGTTTTAACTAATTATGATTAGTTTACCCTAATTGGTGGTTATATAACATATGATATTATATAAACCCTAACAACCCAACACAAACAAATAATCTCTCTTCCTCCCACCCCAAGCCACCGGACAGCCGCCGTCTCCTGCTGTCGTGCCTGCCTGCCTGCTACCGCCGTAGCCCGCTACCGCTGTTGCACCGGTCACCACCGCCACTGCCGTTGCCACCGTGCACCGCTACCGCCGGTCGTTTGTCTCGTTGTGTCACCTAGCTCAGTTCGTTAGCCTTCGGAGTCTCAACAGGTTATTTATTAACCGAGGTAAACTTAAATAGATTTTCAGTTTACAATATATTTATTTGTTTGACTTGTACTCGTATTGTTTGTAACCGGATCCTGTACAGTTCCTAAAACTGATGATTATTGGTTTTAATATTTCGTTGCGTAACCTTTTATTAATATGATTATTAATAAATATGAAACCTTTTAATTAAAATCAGGTTTAATTGTTAGACCGTTGACTAATCACTACCGGAACCCAACAGTGGTATCAGAGCCTTGGTTACAACGTCGGCAATAGGGAGCAAGTGGATTTTCAAAAGAAAAACCGACATGCATGGAAATGTGCAGACTTATAACGCACGACTAGTCGCGAAAGGTTTTACTCAAACTCAGGGCATTGACTATGATGAAACCTTATCGCCCGTTGCTATGACTAAGTCGATAAGGATATTACTTGCCGTAGCCGCGTATTATGACTACGAGATATGGCAAATGGATGTTAAAAACTGCTTTTCTTAATGGACACCTTTCTGAAGATGTCTATATGGTTCAGCCTGAAGGTTTTGTCGATCCTAAATATCCTAGCAGGGTGTGCAAACTGAATAAGTCCATTTATGGACTTAAACAGGCATCTCGCAGCTGGAATTTTATTTTGTCGTGTTTTTGTGTCAGATGATTTTTCCCAATGTTCGGGCGGTCTTTCATAAACATAATAAAATCTACCAATTTCCATAAACGTGTGGTTATTTTATTTGTTGCATGTTGCATTGTGTTATCTCCCTGAAGTTTCTACAGTAGTAACAAAGTTTCTGTTATTTTTATTATAATGCAGAGTCCCCTAAAAGTGATCACATCTCGGGAGTTGGTGCTTCATTTCAGAGTCGCTTTGCAAGAAATTTAAACGCACGGGTACAGGATATAGTGTGATCAGCGTGGACCTGCGGTAAACAACTCAAACATTTTCCAGCATTTTGCAGAAACGGGATTACAATAGCGGTAAGTTTGTTACTTTTAGTTTACACTATATATTCACTTTCTATATATATGCCTTTCAAGTAAGTGGTGTATAATTATATCAGTCATAGTTAACATGTATAATCTATAATATATATAAATGAAACCCCTAAAATCTTATGTGTCGTGATGTGGTCGCTCTCCCCTTTTATGGAAGCCACCAGATTGCTTGATTTTTAAATGGATGTCTCTCATTGATTTAACCCAAATTCATGGGTATGGGTCTTACCAAAACCAGATAGGTTTTAAACGAGTTATAACATCTCATTAAATTAAAAATTAATCTTACCAATTATTTGATATGAAAATCCTATAAAATAAGGGTATGCTAAAATTTAATATCCAATTTAAAAAGAAAAAGATATTATTTATAATTAAGAAACAATTTTATAGTAAAAAACATAAGCGGGTCATGAGTCACAAAATCCAGATAGCTTTTAAATAGGTTATAACATATCATTTATTTATAAAAGCATTTAATCATCAAACCCTAAGTATATTATTAACTTTCTTACAATAAAGAAAATTAAAATCCAAAAAATAAATATTAAAAAACGAAAAATGTAAAACAACCATTCTCTCAAGCCATCAAATTGCTTTATTAGTAAATGAAGATTTCTCACACATTTGACCCGAATTCATGGGTAAAGGTCTCACCAAACCCAGATAGCTTTTAAATAGGTTATAACATCTCATTATATTAAAAATTAATCTCATAAAATATTTGATATGAAAATCATATAAAATAGGGATATACTAAAAATTAAAATCCTATTTTATTTAAATAAAAGATATTATTTATAATTAAGAAACAATTTTATAATAAAGAAAATAAACGGGTAATGGGTATCACCAAACCCAGATAGCTTTTAAACAGAATTATAACATATAATTTATTTGTGAAACCATTTTATCATCAAACCTCAAGTATATTAATTATTAACTTTCTTACAATAAATAAAATTAAAATCCAAATACATATATAAATATTAAAAACAAATAATGTAAAACAACCCCCGTAATACGGGGGATAAAATCTTGTTATATATATGTTTCATTCAAAAAGTGGACAAATGTGAAACCAGAGACGTAGAACAATAAAACGCAAAGGTTTTTTTTTCTTTAACTTTGTGGAAGGTGTGTGCATGGATCGGTTCTGGGCCAACCGAACTAAATACCGAAAATCTGGTTTTTGGGTTTTTGGAAATCGTTTGGTTTTCACATTGGGTTCGGTTTCGTTTTTCTTGGTTTTTCCATTTGGGCTAGAAAAAAATTGTCCAAAATAATGAATATGGGTTTGAATTGTTTTATTAGTAATTGATTAATACACATTTGAAAATAATTTTTTCGGGTTACACCGATTTAATTATAATTTACCTAAAAGAGGTGTTACGGGTTTAGTTCTGTTTTTTTGGTTTTGGTTGATAGCTAACTGAAACTGAACTGAAAGACCGTTTTTTATCGACTTAAAACCAAACCGTCGGTTTTTTATTGTGTTCAATTATTTGGTTTCCTACACACCCCTGCTTCGTGGTTTGTATATATATGGCGAACCTGAGTGTATGGTAGTGAGTCAAAAGGTCTAATCAGGTTTGGGTTAAAACCGGTGAAATTCTTGGAGGGGTTACACTAGGTTGAGTTGACCCGACAATATTATTTTTTGCAAACTGTTTACGAGGTTTCAAACATCAAGTACTCGAGTAGAAAATGGATGGTCTTATAAACTCTTAATCGTCTAGTCTTTCTTCTTCTTCTTCTTCTTCTTCTTCTTCTTCTATTTTATTTTTATTTTTATTTTTTTATGTAGAAGGATATGATGAAGGCTGAAAAGACGAAAGGGCTTGACTTTTTGACTTATTTTATTTTTAAAGGAATCGATTCCAACTTTTAGATTGGCCATGCCTGGTAAACTTGGGATAAGATGCTCGGGCCGGCCCACCGCAAGGCCCGCTCGAGTGGAAAGCGAAACAAACGATGCTTTCTTGGTGGGGTCCCCGGTGGACGGGTGGTGGGAAGGAGTTGTGACCGGAATTGGCACATCAAATGGAGATCTTCAAGTCTATATTCCCGGTACGTTTCTTGATTAGATTTATAAAAAACCTTAGTTTTATACTTTTTTTTATTTTGGCTCAGTTAAAACGACCCGCTTTAACCCTTCACCCAAAAAACCTGTTAACATTGTATTTTCGCTTGACGGTTTTTTTTTTTGACAGTTGAAAATTTGTATCTTGAACTAGACAAAAAGAACATTAGGGTTTCAAGAGATTGGGTTGGACCATTGGATTGATCTAGAAACAAAACCCAACATTCTCTCGTTGATTCCCACCAATATTAACGAAATCAAGCCTGAAACTTTCCCATTTTATCCAAAGAAAACCCTGAACCCGTTGACCCGCTTGAGCCCGTCAACGGTTGAGTTCAGCCTGTGACGATGATTTACAAATGGGTGAAAAAGGCGAGCACACAAGCGAAAACATGGAAGCTTGATTACCGAAAACCGAATGGCGGTTTGTGTAAATTAAATAGGTGACAAATTGAGGGTAAATTTGTATTTGTTTTTTTTTTTACTGATTTGCTTTAGGGAACACCTAACTAGGAGAAAGAGAGACACCCTATGGTGGGTGCCTCCAAATTTGTTAGTTTTTTTTAGTAAAATAGCAACTACTTCTTGAGCGGTAATGCTTCGATGACTTGTACATTGTGCATCGAAAGATGTACATTTGTCGTGTGAAAAAGGACCTTTTGATGTACCATTGTTGATTAGGTTATGAACTATGATTATTGTTTATTGCGTTCGTGGTAGGGGTGCTTATGGGGTGGTTTATAATGTTTTTGTTTATATAATGTTTTTGTCCACCGAAATGGAATGCAAACAGGCAACAAATTACGCAAACTTGGTTGGTTGGGTTAAAACTCGAAATGGAAGTTACTAACCTTGCTTATTGATTGATTAATTAAGATGTTTTAGCTAACTTGCCTTGTTCGGTTGACATTTTAGAAGATCGAGGTCCAATTGCCACCACTAGGTTCACATGGTTGCTGGTAGGGGTGAGCATCTCACGGGTTGTACCCATCAAACCCGTGTACATGACTCATCAAACTCATTAAACATACCTGGATTAAAAACCGTCCCTGGTTGAAAATGATAGCTAAATGGGTTACGGTGCGGGTCGGTTCTGTACCCGCTTGGAAATGTCAAAACCCGTTAAACCTGTGAAGTTTAAAAGACAACAACATTCATGGAAATTCAAATACTTGATTATCCTTTATTATAGGAATTAGGAAACACAATTGTCATGAACAACTTTACAAAACCCTAGATATTCCAACATCCAAATACGTTTAAATTGGACGGTTTTTGTGTATTCAACCGCTAAACACAATTGTAATATCTAACTGGATTGCCTGAATTAGTGTGCCCAGCTTTGAGTGCGTCCAGCTTAGAGTGCGGTGTGTTTCCTTTCAAATGCATAATTTGCAAAACGGTTCTAATGGTGAACCCGTTTAAAGCCGCAAAACTCACCTTGAACAGGGACCCGCAAGACTCACCTACCTTGAAGAGGTAGGTCCCAGCAGAGCCCAGTTGGACCCGCAAGACTCACCTTGAACAGGGACGTCTGCGCAATGACCAACTGCTCCCGCAGGACCCACCATGCTCAGAGAACCTTACGCGCAGTACGCCAGCTGTACCCGCAGGGAAAGCCTCCCAATGGTGAAGTACCCCGCCTGTTTCCGCAGTTGCGGATACAAGCCATCAGGGAAGGCTACCCGCACTAACAGCAAGGCTACACGCACAAGGCACTAGCTACTTCAGTAGTCACATGAAGGAATGAGCAAGGCGGGAATACTCCCGCCTAAATGAGGCAGTCCGTATGCTTCTGGAAGATCTTTTGTACTATACCTACTAAGGTATGGGCAGAACAGACGATTTGACCAGAACAGCCCATGAACCAATCACAGGGTGACAGCTCACCGACAACAGTACGAGGAGAAGCACCCTCTAGTACTGTTTGTCACTATTAGCCGCTGCCTACTCACCAACCCTTACGATGGGACGTGCGCAGCCTACAGTTGGTGGAACAGTGCGTAGCCGGCAGTAAAGGAACAGTGTACAGCCGACCTTGTTACTGTCGGCCGTAGCCTATCCACCAACCAGCATGGCCTGTGCGTAGTCCACTGTTGGTGGAACAGGAATACTATTCAGCCGGCTGTACCTTCTAGGAAACCTACCTTCGGCTATAAATACTCCAACACCTTGGAATGGTAAGGACATCATCTGATATCTCTCTTATCTAGCAATATCTTAATATACACTTATATTCAGAGCAATCTAGTCTGATTCTCACGCCGGAGGGTGGTCACAAGGAGGAACCCCCCCTTCTCAGTGGTGAGCTTACGGTGTCTGTTTTGCAGGTCCCCTGAAGAACAACCTTCTCTGCTGGACCTCATCCTCGTGGGAAACATTACTTAACCCCCAGATTATCTATAATCTGCCCAGGGTTCACTTAGTGTTTCTTCATTGGCGCCATCCGTGCATAAAAGCTAGAACTAATTATTAGTTTTTTCAAAATTTCTGAAGAAATGGTTAACGTTACTCCGGTCCCAAGGCCAGTAATCGACCAAGAAACCCCGGTAACCACAACCCCAGCAACTGGGGGGAACACCGGCGGTTATACAAATCTTACGAACACTACCCCAGTTACCCAAGCCGGGGCAAGTGCAGTAAATATTCAACTGGGGTTCACTGATGCCCAGTTGGAAAAACGAACGAGGGTCCGTCGCCAAACACTAGATCAAGTTAAGGCGTGGGCCGAAGCACGTCAGAAAGAGTTCCAAGCTGAATTGGATGAACTCTTGCGTTCAGTTCAACAGGCTGACGAATTCGGCAGTACTCGCCAACATCTCAATATGAACAGTGAGTGCGAGTACTCAGACGATGAGAGGGAAGAATCCGATACTGACGCAAACCCTCGCCATAAGGCGAAAGGGAAGCGTAAGGAAACGGACTTCCAACCGAAAAGGAATTTTGGGGAAGCCTTTAAACCAACGAATGCGGAGAGAAACCCGCGTGACTTCTCCAAAACCTTTAGACCAACTGCTACAAATGCAGGAAAGTCAAAGTTCGCAAGGGACATTGCGGAAGCAATCGCCCCGAGAAGTGCCAAACAAATGTCCAACATTGGCACTTATGATGGTCTATCCGACCCAGACGACCACTTGAACAGATTCATTGCGGGGGCAACCGTCAGTAACTGGACGGAACCCACGTGGTGTTATATGTTCCAGATGACTCTGGTTGGAGCGGCCAGGGCATGGTTCGATCGTTTACCGGTCCACCACATATATGATTGGGCGGACTTTCAAAACAAGTTCAGCCAACACTTCAGCCAACAAAGGAAATATACTGAAGAACAGTGGACGATCCTCAACTGCGTCAGAGAGGACGATGAATCTTTACTAGACTTCATCACTCGCTTCAACTCCAAAAAGCTAAGTCTGGTCAACATAAGTGAAGATCTTGTTCGCGCCGCTTTCATCCAGGGCGCCGAATACCCAGAGCTTATCCGCACATTGACGGGTAAGGACGGCATGCCATCCACATGGGATGCCATCATGACGGCAGCCAAGCGCTTTGCCGAGACGGAGAAGCAACTGGGAAGGGATCTTCCCCAGAGTACACACCTCTACACGCAAAGGACCAGAGAAAACAATGTTCGGATCGCCCGGCAGAACAAAAAGAGGAAGCTAGGTATTTGGCAGTCAAGGGTAAACTTTGACACCTCATCCAGCTCTCACCCTCTTGTTGGCGGAAGAAATAACACACACCCCTCAAGCCAAAAACACCGGTGGACGCCACTCACCAAAAGCGTCACGGAGATATTTACCACTGAAAAGCTACCATGGCCAAAAGCTCCAATGATCCGGCAGCGACCTAATGCGGATCAGAGCAAATCCTGTGACTTCCACGAGACAAAAGGTCATAGTACGGAAGAGTGTACATCCTTGAAGGATATTGTTGAAGCATTCGTCAAGGATGGAAGACTGGCACACTTGGTGGCATCAATCAAGAAGGGAGGAAGGAACGACAACCGGTACCGAGGCAACGGACGAAAGCCCGTTGACATCAGCATCAACATGGTTCATGGTAAGATCAGAGGAAGAAAAAGACGAACGACAGAACCATGTGCGTGGAAGGAAGCTGAGGTGCGCTTCCCGCGAGTGCCAGGAGGACCCAGCAAAGAAGGCCCTATCGTCATCAAAAGCCAGCTGGGGCACTACATCACTTCTCGCACTCTTGCTGACAACGGCGCCTCGTCAACGGTGATGTACAGGCAGTTCTTCGACAAGCTAGATGACGAAGACAAGGAACGCCTGGAAACGATCTGCGCCTCGATGGAAGGGTTCGATGGCAGCACAAACACCCCCTGGGTATCCTATCTTTCACCGTCACTCTTACGGACGGGAATCACTCACGCACAGAAGACGTGGATTTTGTCGTAATGAGGAAGCCACACCACACATACGACATTCTCTTCGGAAGAGACGGGATGGCAAGATTCAACGCCGTGGTATCCTCAGTCCACGGCATGATGGGATGGCCAACAGCTGAGGGTGTAGCGATGATCACCGGCATTCCCCAGGTATGCATCGCATCTGTCTCATCTAAACCCAAACCAAAGATGGCTAAACCAACCATCACCGAACCAGAAAGATGGGCCTTCAACGGCAAATACCCTGACCAGGCCGTCTCCATTGGCCCAACAGTTGTTGATCCCACACGCACCTTACTCAAGCGCTTATTACAAAAAAACGCTGACATCTTCGCGTGGACACCAGCTGACATGACTGGTGTACCCCGAAGTAAGGCAGAGCATAAGCTCAAATGCGATCCGGCTGTTACGCCAATCGTACAAAAGCGCAGAGTAATGGGGCCAGAACAAACTAACGCGTGTAGAACCCAAGTCAAGGAACTCCTTGACGCTGGCATCGTACGCGTTAGTAGATATCAAACTTGGGTTGCAAATCCCGTTATGGTACCGAAGAATAACAAACAATGGCGCATGTGCATAGATTTCAAGGACTTGAACAAAGCATGCCCCAAAGATTGTTATCCGTTACCTGAAATTGATCTTAAGGTGGATTCGTTGGCACCGTTCCGCCTTAAATGCTTCCTGGACGCGTATAAGGGGTACCATCAAATCCACATGGCCGTTGATGATCAGGACAAAACCGCTTTTCGGACGCCCGATGGCACATTTTGTTACCAAATGATGCCATTCGGACTTAAGAATGCCGGGTCCACATACCAACGCCTGATGGACAACCAGTTTCATGCCCAAATTGGGAGGAACTTGGAAGTCTACATGGATGACTTGGTCATCAAAAGCCCTGACCCAGAAGCGATGTTGAAAGACATCGAAGAAACTTTCAACACGCTCAGGAAGATAAACATGAAGCTCAACCCGAGCAAGTGTGCCTTTGGAATGGAAGAAGGGAAGTTCTTGGGGGTCATCGTCACTAAAGATGGCTTCAGAGCGAACCCTGAAAAGGTCGAAGCCATAATCAAAATGGAATCACCTACCACCATCAAACAGGCTCAGACACTGAATGGACGACTAGTGGCACTTAATCGCTTTTTGGCAAACCACGCGGATAAGTCGTTTCCCTTCGTGTCAACGTTGAGAAACTGTTTAAAGAAAACGCACTTCCGCTGGACACCAGAAGCGGAAGCAGCTTTTCAGGAGATTCGGTCACGCTTGATCGAACTCCCAACGCTCACAGCACCAAAAGCGGGAGAGGAGTTAATCATATACCTTTCCGCAACAGATAGAGCAACCGGGGCAGTCCTGCTAGTAGAGCGAAAAGGCATCCAGATGCCAATCTATTATGTCAGTCGTATCCTAACAGACGTAGAAACCCGGTACTCTACCCTAGAAAAATTAGTCTTAGCACTTATACACGCTTCACGCAGGTTAAGACGATATTTCCAGGGTCACCCAATCACCATTCTCTCCAACTTCAAACTTGCAAACGTTCTAGGCAAACCCGAGTTATCGGGACGCCTAGCCAAATGGGCAATTGAGTTGGGGGAGTACGCGATAAAGTATAAGCCAAGACCAGCCATAAAAGGCCAGGTTTTGGCCGACTTTATTGCAGAAGTGCCTGCATCGCGGGAAAAAGAATGCCAGGAATAGGCTCAACCCTCTCCAGCACAAGACATCAATGATGTCTGGCGACTCTACACTGATGGAGCAGCCAGTAACGAGGGTTCAGGCGCAGGGCTGAAACTAACCAACCCAGCAGGCCAAGAATACACTTACGCTATTCGACTGGATTTTCCAAGTACGAATAACGAAGCCGAGTATGAGGCATTCTTGGCTGGGCTGAGAATTGCGCGTAAGATGGGAGTGAAACACTTGGAAGCCCACGTGGATTCCATCTTAGTAGCCAATCAAATCAATGGGACGTACACGGCCGTGAACGACACAATGGCCCTGTACCTCGCACAAGCAAAATCCCTTATGCGCGATTTCAACGACTGCAAAGTCATACACGTCAAGCGAAGTGAAAACAAATCTGCGGATGCGTTAAGCAAGCTTGCTTCGTTAGCCTTCACCCACTTAGGAAAGGACATCCGCATTGAACTACTCGAGACACCTTCGGTCCCGCACAAGGAAATTTGTGTCATCCAAACCGGCACAGAAACATGGATGACACCAATAATGAAATACCTTGCGGCAGGTACACTGCCAGAGTCAAAAACACAGGCAAGAAAACTACGCTGTAAAGCACTGAATTATCAACTCATCGATGCCATCCTTTACAGACGTAACTTTCTTGGCCCACTCTTAAGATGCGTGAACAACCAAGATGCTGACTACCTCCTAAGGGAAGTACACGAAGGCATCTGTGGAGTACACGCAGGTCCCCGCGCTGTTGTAGCTAAGCTAAACAACGCGGGATACTTTTGGCCGGGGATGCATACGGATGCGCTGGCATACATCAGAAAATGCAGGTCTTGCCAGCTTTACGCACCCAACACGCACCGCCCGAAGAATGAACTTGTTCCAGTCACCTCTTCATGGCCATTTCAGAAGTGGGCCATCGATGTGAAAGGCCCATTTCCTACAGAAGCAGGAAATGTTCAGTTCCTAGTGGTAGCCATCGACTACTTCACCAAGTGGATAGAAGCAAAACCCTTAGCCCAAACAACCGCGAAACATATCAAAAAGTTTATTTGGGAATTTATTATTTGTCGTTTTGGACTTCCACAGAATTTGGTGAGCGATAACGGCACCAACTTTGCTGACAAGAAGCTACAACAGTGGCTGAAAGAACTTCAAATCACCCACACCTTTACCTCAGTGGCACACCCGCAAGGTAATGGTGAGGTGGAAAGAGCAAATAAGAGCATCGTTGAAGGTATAAAGAAAAGACTCTTGGAACACAGATCCGGCTGGGTGGACGAGCTTCCGCATGTCCTTGGGCAAACAGAACGCTGAAAAAGGCCAGTACGGGAGAAACCCCGTTCAGCCTCACTTATGGCACTGAAGCCATGGTCCCGGTCGAAATTGGTTTACCCTCACCAATGGTCTTGATTCAGCCAGAAGACAATGATGCGGAAAGACGGTTAGATCTTATGCTAACCGAGGAACGCAGAGACTTAGCCGTAGTGCGTGAAGAGAACTACAAGCGACAAATGCAAAAGTACTACAACACGCGGGTAAAACTCTGCAACTTCAATGTAGGAGACTACATACTGCGTAACAACGAGGCTTCGAACCAAGAACGCCCAGGAAAGCTGGCCCCGGTCTGGGAAAGGCCATACCTTATCAAAGAAGTTCTGGGAAAGGGCGCGTACCGGCTCGAAAGGCTCGATGGCACTCCCATCCCAAGAACATGGAATGGAGCTCAATTACGCAAATGTTATATGTAGATCAATTCCAAACTTGTAAAGAAAAGGCCTAGAGCCACTTCTAATGGAAATGATTCTCCTTTCACAATGTGTTAATAGCCTTACCTTTATACTTATGAACTTCCCACACTAATGTGCCGGTATTCACCGCATAAATAGGGGAAGAAGTAAGTCGTTACGTGTGGAAGGCGGCAAAACCCGCATAAACACACGGTAAAAATTTCAAGTTTTAAGGAAAACCTACACGCAGGTCAGATGTAAGTAAAGTTTAGCCATCCTTGTAAGTGCAAGTGACGGTCTTACCCGCACAATCACGAACAAGGAGGCAAAACTTCAACCTATCATCTACCACGTCCAAAGGTTAACTTATTCTGAACACTTAGAAAATTTCAAAGGAAAAGATGAGGAAAACTTCCACGCAGGTCGGATATAAGTAAAGTTAAGCCATCCTACTAAGTGTAAGTGACGGTCATACCCGCACAATCATGAAAGAGGAAGCGAAACAAACTTATAATTTGCCACGTTAAAAAGTTAACTTATCTAAGTACTAAAGAAATTGCTAAGTTAGATCAAAACATGCGTAAAATAAACAAGGCAAAGAACTAACACAATCTTTATTTCATCAAATTCAAATATTACAAAGATAGCTATACAAAAGCAAAAATCTACGCTAATGGTGGAAAGGGATCTTCAGAATCAAGCTTCAGGACCACTTCCACTTGGACCCGCTCCATCAGTAGAGCGTGGTGGTTCAAGGAAAGCTTTAAGGATAGCTAGCCCATCATCAGCGGCAGCGACTTCGTTCACCTTCTCCACCACCGGATGCGGGAAGGCGGCATACTGGTTCACTGCTTGGTCATAAACAGCTTCAGTATCCACATCATACAAAGGGAAGTTGGAAGGCGGGATGCCTTTCTCAACGAACCCTAGACCAAGCAGGAAGCCGGCCTTTTCCCCATCCTCATGAGAAGCGTTGAGGGCTGCGCTCATAGCATCGTCATAAGACGTCTCTGAGAAGACCCGATGCACAACCTACAAAGAAAAAATACAAGTATCAGAACCTTTTCTATTTACAAAGAAAAGCGTAAAGACATGAAAAGCTTACCCGAGACAACGCTTCTCGAAGAAGCCATTCCTTGGCAACCAGAGCTTCTTGGAGGGCGGCTTGAGCTTGGGTACAGGCTCGTTCGGCTTCACTTTTATTAAGGTTGGCAAGCAACACTTCCTTTGCAGCAGCCTCTTCGACGCCCTTTAGCTTCCGCTCAGTGTGGTCAAGCACGCCCCTCTGGTCCAGGATCTCTTGGAGCTTCTTCGCGTCCTCCATCGCCAAGGCATCATGAGCCTGCTGGAGAGCCTCTAATTTGGCTTTAAGCTCTTCATTCTCCACGCGTAGAGGCTCAGCAACAGCTTCAGCCTTGGTGGCCCTTTCAGTTGCGTTCCTAGCAGTTTCCTTAGCCAGCCGAAGCTGTTCATTAACAGCTTGGGCAGCCTTGGAGCGAGCCTCGAGACGGGCCTGAACCTCAACTTCAAGGGCCTTGAACGCCTTCTCCTTCTCCGCCGCCGCGGCGGAAAGCCTCCTATTCTCCTCCCGGACAGCCCGCGCCTGAGCTACTTCCTGAAGGCGAGCTGCTTTTAACTTGTCGTTTTCACGACAAAGCAGCTCGACGCGCGGCTGCATCCGGGCCAGGAGAACCCGAAGCTCATTGCTTAGCCTACCCTCCTGGTAGCTAGCCATGGCTTCCCCCAACGCACCACTAGGAGCAGCGTGACGAGCCCACTCCACGCACTCCACAGGTGTGCGAAGGGTTGTTCCTCGGCGGATGTTCCATCGTGGAACATACACTTCATTGGAATCCGACACTGCAAAAAACAAAAAGCAGTTAGGAAAAGATGATATAAATATATATATATATATATATATATATATAAAAATAGGCCAAAAGAACCCTACGCACCTGTAGGGTCAATAACAGGCCGATAGCCGCCAAACCCGTCACCTGAACCCAAGGGAAATCCGTCCAAGAGGTCAGGTAGACGGGAAGGAGGCGGAGGTTGGCGAGAAGCCCCATGCGTACCTGAAGGATCGGCCGTCGAGGCCGATGACGGAGGAGGCATGGTGAAGTCCGCCGCGGTCGCCGCTGCGGAGTCCGCAGCAAACGTAACCGCCGGCTCGGTGAAAGATGCGGTAAAAATGGCACTCACAGCCGGCGGTGACGTCATCACAGCTGGAACAGTCGGCTCAGAGTGAGCAACTGAACCAGCGGAAGCAGGCGCAGGCGCCTGGGTCGTCGCCTCAGGTAGGCTGACCAAGCCTACCGTCATGGGCGGAGGGGTACTCTGCGCTCCACCCTGGAATGCGTCAACATCCACGCCTGCACAAAGAAGATTAAGTATTAATGATGGAAGACTATGAAGTTAAAGATAAAGTTTGTACTTACGGGTTTTCTTGAGCCTGAAAGTGCGGACGGGCGGGGATGAACCCGATGGAGCCGGCCTCTTCACGCCGGTCACCATTGTCATCCTGGGCCCTCCGGAGGTAACAATCGTCGCAGCCTCCGGAGCGGTGGTCTTATCACCACCGGGATTCCCCGCCACCTCTCCGCTCTCGGTCTCCGAATCAGACCGAGGCACCGGATCGGCAGTGGAGGCCACCTTCTCCTTCCCCTTTCCGCCGGCAGCCTTCTTCTTCCGCATCAACGGAGGACCATCTGCGGATTCCTAATCAGAACATACGATTAGAGGAATTCCAGCAGAGGTTTCAACATTGAGGGGTCGAGGGTTGAATAGCGCCTTACCTGGCCGCCTGGCGCTCAGGATCTCGTGGCCAAGCGGGTAGACCTCCACGAACCGATCCGCCGTTTGTTCTAGGATGGGAAACTCGTTCTCGTCTAGAGCGCGAGTACCCATCCGAGCGGGACCGTCAGCTTCCCGCGGGTACATGAGCGACTGCAAGTCGTTCCCCTCTGAAATAAACAGGAAAGAAGTTAGAAGAGATTCTAAATTAACAAAAAGAAACAAAGCATACCGTAAGGAACAGAGTTCAAACCGTATTCGAGGACGATCGGGATCTTTCGCGCATCCGCATCCTTCCAAACCCGGCTCATCCCCAGCATCACCATCCCGGACTCCGCAAACCGGTAAACCTGAGATTGGACTCGGGATATCTTCGAGAACCATCCCGCCTCCTGGTAGTTGGAGGCCTGAAGGCTGGGAAGTGCTTGCCCATTCTTGAATTTCATGGCAAGGGGGATGGCGCGAGCGGAGATGTAGAAAAACTCCCGCTTCCACGAGCGAAGACTGCGCTCGGTTTCGCAAATCTTCAAACCCTTGATCCGGGTTATCATGGTATACCACCCCTGGATGCACCTCCAAGAGTAGAAGGTCATCAGGCGGTCAACATAGGGCTCAATGCCCAGAATCCGGCACACCCACTCGAAGTGCCGAATCTTGGCAATCGCCATCGGGTGCACCTCGGTCAGGTGCACACCGTGCCTCTCCAGGACACGGTACACAAACTTTGTCAATGGGAACCTAAGATTCCCATAAACAAAGAATGCAGCATATACCCCGATCTTTCCTCTGGGGGCATCGTACACCGTCTGATGGGGTTCAGGAAACTCAGGCTCGAGAGACTCGAGCATGAACTTCCTGACGACGTACTGATACAGATCGACAGGCAGAGCACACTGGCACTCGCCAGCAGTACTCTTGTCATCGGCTGTAGATTCGAGATCACGAGACGACATCTTGCAGATATGAAAGAAGAAAACGATTTCAAGGGAATGCTCGACTGAAAAGATGAGTATTCGCCGGAAATCGTTTTGAAGATGAAGAGAGAAGTGAAAGTGTGAATTGCAAAGGACCCTCTACCCCTTTATATACTAATCGCAATTAATGCGATGAATTTAATGCGGAAGAGAGAGAAATCGAAGGTGCAATGAAACTATGACACGTGGCAAAAAGCAAGCTGGCAACAGCTGTTGAAAGGACGCGTACCATTAATTTCGCGGCCACGCGCCCGAAAAATCGCGCCCACGCGCCTGAAAAAGCGTCTGAAATGACCAGGTACTGTCACGTCACCATAACTTCCTGCACGTCCTGACACAGTCAGAAGAAACCGTCGCACGACGTTTCAAGAGGTTTGGACTGTTCTTATCCTTTCACCAACTCTTCGAATTTCAAAATTCAAAAAGATTCAAAAGTAAGCGGGAAAATACCCCTTACCTTGGCAACCAAGTAACCATAAGACGGGTGCGGGTACAGTGTCAAGGCAAAACCCTTCACATACTTAGCACCCACAGGGAATTGACGCCAGGAATACCTTGGAAGTAAAGTAACCATAAGACGAGTGCGGGTACAGTGTCAAGGCAAAACCCTTCACATACTTAGCACTCTGCAGGGAATTCAAACCAAGAAGGATCTTCTGGGCCATGCTTGCGGAAACGGGAATAACATCCCCGCGTAACGGGAACGTCGAGAACTATATTGTTTGAAACTCCAAGATGGAATTGGTGGTTTTAGCATAGTTGATCAATATGTTGAAAACTACCAAAACCCCATGGAGAATCCACACAAGTGGGACTCAACGCTCCTGACTTGCGAGGAGGTTACAAACCTACCTGCTTCATACCCAAAGATCAAGCAGAAAAGTCGGGAATTTCTGCGTGACATCAGGAAAACCGCGGGAAGAATCACCACGGAAAACCTAAAAACTAAACCCTTTTCAAAACCCCTTGCTAAGTCCAAAAGTTCACCTCACTTATTAATAATTCATGAGAAGAACATTGGACTGGGGGACTTGAAGAGGTAGGTCCCAGCAGAGCCCAGTTGGACCCGCAAGACTCACCTTGAACAGGGACGTCTGCGCAATGACCAACTGCTCCCACAGGACCCACCATGCTCAGAGAACCTTACGCGCAGTACGCCAGCTGTACCCGCAGGGAAAGCCTCCCAATGGTGAAGTACCCCGCCTGTTCCCGCAGTTGCGGATACAAGCCATCAGGGAAGGCTACCCGCACTAACAGCAAGGCTACACGCACAAGGCACTAGCTACTTCAGTAGTCACATGAAGGAATGAGCAAGGCGGGAATACTCCTGCCTAAATGAGGCAGTCCGTATGCTTCTGGAAGATCTTTTGTACTATACCTACTAAGGTATGGGCAGAACAGACGATTTGACCAGAACAGCCCATGAACCAATCACAGGGTGACAGCTCACCGACAACAGTACGAGGAGGAGCACCCTCTAGTACTGTTTGTCACTATTAGCCGCTGCCTACTCACCAACCCTTACGATGGGACGTGCGCAGTCTACAGTTGGTGGAACAGTGCGTAGCCGGCAGTAAAGGAACAGTGTACAGCCGACCTTGTTACTGTAGGCCGTAGCCTATCCACCAACCAGCATGGCCTGTGCGTAGTCCACTGTTGGTGGAACAGGAATACTATTCAGCCGGCTGTACCTTCTAGGAAACCTACCTTCGGCTATAAATACTCCAACACCTTGGAATGGTAAGGACATCATTTGATATCTCTCTTATCTAGCAATCTCTTAATATACACTTATATTCAGAGCAATCTAGTCTGATTCTCACGCCGGAGGGTGGTCACAAGGAGGAACCCCCCCTTCTCAGTGGCGAGCTTACGGTGTCTGTTTTGCAGGTCCCCTGAAGAACAACCTTCTCTGCTGGACCTCATCCTCGTGGGAAACATTACTTAACCCCCAGATTATCTATAATCTGCCCAGGGTTCACTTAGTGTTTCTTCAAAGATCGAGGTCCAATTGCCACCACTAGGTTCACATGGTTGCTGGTAGGGGTGAGCATCTCACGGGTTGTACCCATCAAACCCGTGTACATGACCCATCAAACTCATTAAACATACCTGGATTAAAAACCGTCCCTGGTTGAAAATGATAGCTAAATGGGTTACGGTGCGGGTCGGTTCTGTACCCGCTTGGAAATGTCAAAACCCGTTAAACCTGTGAAGTTTAAAAGACAACAACATTCATGGAAATTCAAATACTTGATTATCCTTTATTATAGGAATTAGGAAACACAATTGTCATGAACAACTTTACAAAACCCTAGATATTCCAACATCCAAATACGTTTAAATTGGACGGTTTTTGTGTATTCAACCGCTAAACACAATTGTAATATCTAACTGGATTGCCTGAATTAGTGTGCCCAGCTTTGAGTGCGTCCAGCTTAGAGTGCGGTGTGTTTCCTTTCAAATGCATAATTTGCAAAACGGTTCTAATGGTGAACCCGTTTAAAGCCGGTTCCGAAACCCGCTTTAAACCCAGACCAACCCATATAAATGGTTCAGTTTCGTGTTTGAAAATCTTGTCTAAACGGTTTCGGTTCCGGTCTGGCTCGGTCCAGGTCGTACCGGTTGCACACCTGCATGCGATGCGCACATTAGAAGTTATATTTATATAAAAAACTATTATATTAAAAATTATAAAAGAAAAACAGTTATATATTATCCTTTCATAAAACAATTTAATAATCATTGCATTTTTGGTGTGATAGTAATTTAATGAGTAGTTTTGGAACGAATCATTTATGGACGAGTAAAGTGTCATTTTCGTTTGACAAATAATGCGAATTTAGTCAAAAAGTTTACTTTTTTTTTGTATATGTACCATCCACGTTTCCCAATTCTTGCCAATTACATCCAAATCACTAACGTTGCTAAATTTAATCGTTAAGTCAGGGTTAGGCATGCTTTTTCACTCTTTATTTATTATATGAGTAAGGTGCAAAATTTGCCCCCAAGGTTTGGTCACATTTGCGAATTTCGTCCAAAAATATTTTTTCGTAATTAGACCTTGATGTTTCCCAACCATTGCCAATTTTGTCCAAACTGTTAACTCGGTCTAAATTCAACGTTAACTTAGGGGCTTTACTGATGCAACTCCACCAAATTTCGAACACAAAAACTAATGAGATCGGGCATCTTACGCCATCGTGAGATCAAACTCCACAAAGTTTTTGTAAGGCCACACGGAACAAACACATGCTTGACCTTTTCCTCGACCTTTCCACAAATCAGGCATAAAGTCGAACTAGCCGGAATATTCCTTTTCCTCAAGGCGTCGAAAGTCGGCAGTCAACCTAGTACCTCCCCCATGCCACAGACCCGATTTTCTTCGGAACTAAACCATTCCAATCAAAAACATAACAGGCACCACATTTGAGTGATGAAAAGCCCTCCTATTTGTTTTTTAAGTTTTTAAGCCCTCTTATTCTCTATGATGAAAGTGAAACAACCGAATGGCTCTTCATCATATTTAAGAAATAAAAAACATAATTCCATTAAAGCATAATTGATTGAATACAATAAAGTCCATTTATGTCTTGTGATATAAAAATTATTGACCGAATTTCATTAATTAAATACATATATGATAATGCTTTTCTTGAGTAACTCCTTACTAATAATCACGTTATTATTCCTAAACTGATCCTTGATCTCTTTCTTTACATACATGCATGCATGCATATATCTTTGATTTTGTAGGTTCTTTATTTGTTTATAGAAACCTATATGAAAATAGCATGTATATATATACTAGCTTTAGGATCCGTGTAACATACAAGATAATCCAAATTATAAAGTTACAAGTAAAGCAAGTCATTATATAACGTATATGGAAAAATGTACTAAATCTATACTTGTATCTATACTATATGTACATAAATTGATTTTATTAATATCACAAAATTATTTATTTTTAAATGAACTTAATAAAAAAATTACACGTGCAAAGTCATACCATAGAATGTTCTTTCTTTTGGAAATTTCATTTTTGGTATCATATATGTATAATAGAAAGAATTTTAGTTATGAAGTAATTTCGGGAAAAAGACTTCTCATACAATAATAATTCTGACTACGAAGCCTAAATATAGATGGATCGTTGCTTTTATTGATATATTTATCAATTTATAATACATCAAAGGAAAAGAGAATATTAAATTGTAGCAATGGATGCTCTTCAAAAACTACGCTTTTTTGAGCTACACTATGAAAATTTTTTTAGAGAAGTTTAAGGGAGCTTCTTGACTTTGCTATAATGATAACATAAAAAGTAACATGTTAACCCATTCAATTTTATGAATATTTTGCTTCATTTGAGCATAGCTTTGCATGACATGCTTCCCATACAGCATTCTGATCACCATTGAAGGAAAAGTTAATGATGACAAAAATGTTTTAAATTTGATAGTTAGAAGTATTGATAAGCCTGTGGGTGGCATGTAAGAAGTGTTCGCCATTTTTCCTTAAATTTTAATAGTCGAGAGAAAAATAGTGAATTTGCATAATCCCAAATCTTTTGATTATTTCCAAAAATGCCATTGAAAATAAATTTGAAACCCGAATCATGCTTAAAATTTTAATTTTCATCCGTTTGACATTTTCGAGTCATCACTTTGAACCAGTAACAAATTTAGCGATAAATCTATTTACATTCTCAAACTTTTATAAATTACTCAAATTACCCACTTTTGACAAATAACAAATTTTGAGCCAAATGTAATTATACCTAGAGATGTTCAACGAAACCGGTTCCTGGAACCGAACCGGTGGACCCGAACCGGACCCGAACCGGTTCCTACCCGTTTTTTGTAGGAACCGGACCCTATCTGATTCAACCCGATGATCCGTGACCGGTTCTTGCATTTCTGAGTGGGGGCGGGTAGGAACCGGAACCGAACCGGAACCGGTTCTGGAACCGGAACCGAACCGGAACCGGTTCCTAACCGTTTTTTTTGGCCGTTTTTTGACCGTTGGTGTCAAAAATAGCCGTTTTTTGACCGGTTACGGTACAGGAACCGGGTTAGGAACCGGTAAGAACCGGTTAGATAGGTTAGGGGTCCGAGGGTGGGAGAACCGGTTCGGTTCCCTAACCGGTTCGAGCCTGGAACCGGTTTAAAAGGGGGTTTTGAATATAGGAACCGGTTAGGAACCGGTTCCGGTTCCTAGTCCCAAACCGTTTTGAACATGCCTAATTATGCCACACAATCAATTTACCAAATTTTGAGCCAAATGTTGTTCCACAAAAAAACCCGAAACAATCCTTGATAGGAAAAGTCAAGTAATTAAATTATAATAAACTTTGTTATATATGAAAGTGATTGTTATATACATCCTTACATTTTAAAATATATATAGTTTATTAAATTAATCGAAAAATTAAAAGGCAAGATTTAAAGCATATATTTGTAATTTATAAATATATATGACGAATTACAAAATAATAATAATAGATAAATGAATTAATTTAAAAAAATGTATTGACTTTTAAGCATATATTTATAATTTAGTGGTTAAAAAATTGCTTTGTAAAATGAAAGTGCATTCGAGTTTAGTTTTTTTTTAATCTTCAGCAATATACATAGTATAATCTTTTAATGAGAAAACTTAAAATTGTATTCTTTTCAATCTTTCACAAACATGGTTTGATGTTGTTTTTTGAATTTCACCAGATATATTTTGGAATATATAGTAATATAACATACTTATATTTACTTGTATAAAAATGTATAGATATAACATAAATAGAGTGTAAAATGAAAGTGAATAATTATTGATCCATGACATATACTAGGGTTAATTAAGATATTAATTTACGAGGGAAAATAGCTGTGAGGTTTAACCACAAAACGACACGTCTCACATTTTTTTTTATTAGAAGAGCTAGATAAGTACATATGATTTACATGTGTATGTGAAAGCCTAATATAGTTTTTAATTTTATGTGAAGATAATTAAGGGCCTCGTCCTTAAAAGTTTTGGGCTATATTAAAAAAATATATACATGTAGTGGGACATTATTATGTAATTTAATTATTTTATTAAGTATGCTATTATTTATTAAAAGTATTCCACATCGTGGCCCTCTTGATCTTGGTTCGAATCTCCGTGTCGTGCTTATTAACTTTCTGTATATTTTAACATTCATTTGGTGTCAACAGGCCATTTAGGCCCAACATGTTAACCAATTTTCTTTAGTGGCCCATAACATAAACTACTATATATCACACCACACTCCACGCCAAATCATTAACCTAAATATCCATTCACAAATTCAATACTACCAAGCCGCCGCCGTCGTCGTTGTCAGCAACCCTAAATGGTAACGATTTATTACAATGATAGAGGAAAAGAAACATCATCCCAGGGTAAACATTCTTTAATTCTTGTGTCGTTACATGCATTTTTTCTATCTTGTTTGGAATTATTATTGTGGGAGAAATATGTTTTGATTTTATTCTAAGCTTTCTATTCTTTAACTAATATAGCTGGCTAACTTGTTATCGATTTCATGATGCATGGAAGTGAAGAACACATAATACCACATAACATATTGATCGTTCATAGAAGGTAATTTAATGCTTATGGTAATAATGTTTATAGTGATGAGATTTTAATTCAACTCTCTATTAGTATATATGTGGGTTTTTTTTTCTGGTTTTGGGTTTATCATGCCGGGTTCTTCTGATTTTCAGTGATGGAAATCTAACTCGAAAACCCAACCATTTTATATTTGTCTTTTTTGGTTTTAGGTTTTATTGAGTCGAGCTGTATCGGGTCGATTTAAATAGGGTTTTGGGTTAAGTAACAGGTTGCGAAAAAGAATGGTCTTGATCGTCTAGTGTTTTTTTTTATTTTGGTATTTCTTGAAGAATATGATGAAGGCTGAAAAACACAAAAGGGTTTGACTTTTTGACTTGTTTTATTTTTAAAGGAATGGATTCCAGCTTTTAGAATGGCCATGCCTGCTAAACTTGGGATAAGATGCTCGGGCCGGCCCACCACAAGGCCCGCTCGCATGGAAATTGAAACAAACTATGCTTTCGAGGTCGGGTCCCCGATGGACGGGTGGTGGAGCGATGGGTGGTGGGAAGGAGTTGTGACTGGAATTGGCGCATCCAATGGAGATCTTCAAGTCTATATTCCCGGTACGTTTTTTGTTTAAATTATAAAAAACCTTAGTTTTATACTTTTTTATTTTGGCTCATACTTAAAACGACCCGCTTTAACCCGTCACCCAAAAATCCTGTTAATACTGTATTTTCTCTTGACGGTTCCTTTTTTTTTTTTTAATAACAAGTGAAAGTTTGTATCTTGAACTAGACAAAAAGAACATTAGGGTTTCAAGAGATTGGGTTGGAGACCATTGGGTTGATCTAGATACAAAACCCCGACATTCTCTCGTTGCTTCCCACCAATATTAACGAAATCAAGTCCGGAAATTTCCCATTTTTATCCAAAGAAAACCCTGAACCCGTTGACCCCGTCAACGGTTCCAACGACAACGGGCAACCTCAAGGTGGTGACCTAGACCAAGATAAAGAAAAAGACCCGAGTTCAGCCCGTGACGATGATTTACAAATTGGTGAAAAAGGCGAGCATGTACACAAGCAAAAACATGGAAGCTTGATTGCCGAAAACCGAATGGCGGTTTATGTAAATAAGTGACAAATTGAGTGTAGATTTGCATTTTTGTTTTTTACTGATTTGTTTTAGGGAACACCTAACTAGGAGAAAGAGACACACCTTATGGTGGGTGCCTCCAAATTTGTAAGTTTCTTTTAATAAAATAGCAACTACTACTTCTTAAGCGGGAATGCTTCGATGACTTGTATTGTGCATTGAAAGATGTACATTTGTCGTATGGAAAAAGGCTGGACCTTTTGATGTACCATTGTTGATTAGGTTATGAACTGTGATTATTGTTTATTTCGTTGTTGGTAGGGGTGTTTATGGGGCGGTTTATAATGTTTTTGTTTAATGTCGTAAGCTAGTTTATGGGGGTGGTAGCTCGACTGATTTAATAAAAAAATTGGGTCGAAATGTTAACTTTTTAACATTGAAATGAAATGCAAACATGCAACAAACTGCGCAAACTTGGTTGGTTGGGTTAAATTCGAAATGGAAGCTACTAACTTTGCTTATCGGTTGATTAATTAACATGTTTAGCTAACTTGCCTTGTTCGGTTAACATTTTAGTAGACCGAGGTCTAAATGCCACCACTAGATTCACATGGCTGCCGGTAGGGGTGAGCATCTCACGCGCTGTACCCATCAAACCCGTGTATCTGACCCATCAAACCCATCAAACATACCTGGATTAAAAACCGTGTCCGGGTTTGAAAATCATAGCAAAATGGGTTATGGTCCTGGTCGGTTCTGTACTCGCTGGAAATGTCAAAACCCGCTAAACCCGTGAAGTTTAAAAGGCAACATTCTTGGAAATTCAAATACTTGATTATCCTTTATTATATGAAACATAATCGTTGTGAACAGCTTTCCAAAACCCTAGACATTCCTAACCTCTAAACACTTTTAAATTGACTCTAAACGCAATCGTAATATGTAGCCGAATTGCTTGAATTAGTGTGCCTAGCCTTGAGTGTGTCCAGCTTTGAGTGCCCGGCAGTGTGCCCAGCTTTGGTGTGTTTCCTTTCAAATCCATAATTTGCAAAAACGATTCTCATGGTGAACCTGTTTAAAACCGGTTCCGAAACCCGTTTTAAACTCGGACCGCCCCATATATAAACGGTCCGGTTCGGGGTTTGAAAATCTTGTCTAAATGGTTCCGGTTCTGGTCGGGGTCGGTCCAGGTCGTACCGGTTGCACACCTAACTGCGATGCACACAATATTTACATAAAAAAGACTAATTATATTAAAACTTACAAAAGAAAAACAGTTATATACTTTTATAAGAAAAATTTTATAATCACTTGCATTTTTGGTGTGGTAGTGATTTAATGAGTAGTCTTGGAACTTATCATTTATAGACGAGTAAAGTGCCATTTCGTTTTTGTGGTTTGGCAAATAATGTGACTTTAGTTCAAAAAGTTTATTTTTTGCATATGGACCATCCACATTTTCCAATTCTTGCCAATTACACCCGAGGTTTGGTCACATTTGCAAATTTCGTCCAAAAATATTTTTTTCGCAATTAGACACTCGATGTTTCCCAACCATTGTTAATTTCGTCTAAATTGTTAACTCGGTCTAAATTCAACGTTAACTCAGGGGTGTTACTGATGCAACTCCACCAAATTTCGAACACAAAAACTAATGAGATCAGGCATCTTACGCCATCGTGAAATCAAACTCCACAAAGTTTGTGCAAGGCGACATGGAACAAACACATGCTTGACATTTTCCTCAACCTCTCCACAAATCAGGCATAAAGTCGAACTAGCCGGAATATTCCTTTTCCTCAAGGCGTCGAAAGTCGGCAATCAACCTAATACCGCCCTCCATGCCATGGACCCGATTTTCTTCGGAACTAAATCATTCCAATCAAAACATAACAGACACCATATTGAGTGATGAAAAGCCCTCTTATTTGTTTTTGAAAGTTTTTAAGCCCTCTTATTCTTCATGTCGAAAGTTAAAAACATAATTCCATTAAAGAATAATTGAATATAATAAAGTCCATTTATGTCTTGTGATATAAAAATTATTGACCGAATTTCATTAATTAAATATATATATGATAACGCTTTTCTTGAGTAACTCCTTACTAATAATCACGTTATTATTCCTAAACTGATCCTTGATCTCTTTCTTTACATACATACATGCATGCATGCATATATCTTTGATTTTATAGGTTCTTTATTTGTTTATAGAAACCTATATGAAAATAACATGTATATATATACTAGCTTTAGGATCCGTGTAACATATAAGATAATCCAAATTATAAAGTCACAAGTAAAGCAAATCATTATATAACGTATATGAAAAAATGTACTACATCTATCCTTGTATCTATACTATATGTACATAAATTGATTTTATTTATATCACAAAATTATTTTTTTTAAATGAACTTAATAAAAAAAAGTGCACGTGCAAAATCATACCCGAGAATGTTCTTTCTTTTGGAAATTTCATTCTTGGTATCATATATGTATAATTGAAGGAATTTTAGTTATGAAGCAATTTCGGGAAGAAGACTTCTCATACAATAATAGTTCTGACTACGCAGCCTAAATATAGATGGAGCGTTGCTTTTATTGATATATTTATTAATTTACCACACATAAAAGGAAAAGAGAATATTAAATTGTAACAATGGATGCTCTTCAAAAACTACGTTTTTTTGAGCTATACCATGAAAACATTTTAGAGAAGTTTAAGGGCTTCTTGACTTTGCCATAATGATAACATAAACAGTAGCATGTTAACCCATTCAATTTTATGAATATTTTGCTTCATTTGAGCATAGCTTTGCATGACATGCTTCCCATACAGCATTCTGATCACCATTGAAGGAAAAGTTAATGATGACAAAAATGTTTTAAATTTGATAGTTAGAAGTATTGATAAGCATGTGGGTGACATGTAAGAAGTGTTCGCCATTTTTCCTTAAATTTTAATAGTCGAGAGAAAAATAGTGAATTTGCATAATCCCAAATCTTTTGATTATTTCCAAAAATGCCATTGAAAATAAATTTGAAACCCGAATCATGCTTAAAATTCTAATTTTCATCCGTTTGACATTTTCGCGTCATCACTTTGAACCAGTAACAAATTTAGCGATAAATCTATTTACATTCTCAAACTTTTAAAAATTATTCAAATTACCCACTTTTGACAAATAACAAATTTTAAGCCAAATGTTGTTCCACAAAAAAACCCGAAACAATCCTTGATAAGAAAAGTCAAGTAATTAAATTATAATAAACTTTGTTATATATGAAAGTGATTGTTATATACATCCTTACATTTTAAAATATATATAGTTTATTAAATTAATCAAAAAATTAAAAGGCAAGATTTAAAGCATATATTTATAATTTATAAATATATATGACGAATTACAAAATAATAATGATAATAATAGATAAATGGATTAATTTAAAAAAAATGTATTGACTTTTTGGGCGATTCTTCTAGCATAAACACAACTTTTATCAACATAAATGTAAGGCCCCGAACCCCAGGAACCACATAGTTGGTAATCATACAAAACACTTGTAAAAATATTTAAACTTAAAAATGATTCATTTCATTAAAATAATCAATTCAGAGTATAATTCAGCGGAAAACATAAGTAATAAAATAAGTTCCCAAAACCTGGGAATTTTGCCAAAATCAACATAGTTATCTTTAAATAAAAACTTTTAAAAATAGTTGTTTAATAGTAAAGCTTCAATTCCCGTATGCCCTTCACCGTCCAAGTATTTTCGTGCACGTCCAAGCGATAAGGCATCCTCCTCCTAACCTGAAACTCACACTAACATGCACACAAAGTCAGCTTGAGCTGAGTGAGTTCAAGTTTTAAGTAAATAATATCAATAGTAAGAGTTATGATATTCAAACCAAAAGTTTAAAAATAAAAGAGTGCATCCATCAAATCATCATTTCCGAAAACTAGACATCCTCATACATACATATACAAAATGTATATGTAAACATCCTTTTAATTACATCTCTATATATATCACAGTATATATATATAACATCCACGTATAACATCAGGGTCGAGCAAACGTACAACCCAAACACGTAACATCAGTGCATGTAAACACAAAGTAGGCATACACAACATCAGTAGTCGAAACGACTACAATATCACCAGATATAGGCCAAGCAATAATGTATATATATATATATATATATATATATATATATATATATATATATATATATATATATATATATATATATATATAAAACATCCCAAGGCCTACCATATGCTAGCAAGCCTATATAAATCCGTTTAAAAACGTTTCATCATGTAAGAAAACACTTAGGTGTGCATGCTAGCCCAAAAGTAAAAAGAGTAAAAAGGGCATCATGAACTCATCTGAAATCAATCGAACACCTGCAACGAGCTAGGAAATCCCTAAATGCACAATCACAAGCAAGGGCCTGTAAAGTATACACAACATGTTACTAAACTAGACCGTAAGAACACTCTTGTCTAATGGGCCGTTCAAGCCCAACCCTTTGGCCCAAGGCCCGACACTTGGCCCAAGGCCCAAGGGTAATCAAATCGGGTCGAATGCGCGTGTAATAAACCTTAAAACCATTGGTTAAACGAATCAGACCTAAATGGACCAAATTCCATTTTAAATCTTTTCATTCATCAAGATTATGTCACCCGAGTTGATAGGGTTGACGGTTCCTTTTTACAACTCTTACTTTAACATTTAAACGAAATTTCGCGCACCGCATACTCGATTGACGAAGCACTAACCACAACAGCCCCGAGCATCAAAAAAATAATTTTTCCACAGCCCTTAAACCCCCCTAGGGATGTACAAACTGATTCGGTCGGTCACCCGATCAATTAACGCATCAAACTCAACAATTTGCAATTCTACATCCGATAAACCTTAGTTTTCGAACTAAAATCGATTGACCGACTTAAACACCTCCATTGGCCATGAAATTATAATATGATGTACATGACATACCTAGTGGGATGTTGATGCAAAAACCTCACTCAAAACAGCCCCGGAAAAGCTCAATTGGGCAGCCACCCGGTTAGCCTACAACACGATGTTTTTCGATCAATACGCGCAATATAAGGATCAATTAACGTGTAAAAAACTGGGGAATCGTAGTACATACATTGAATTGGAGTTCTAAGGCTTAGAATTGGCTACAAAAAAGAAAATCGTGGGTCTTGGGGCTTGTTCTTCCTGCCGATCGCAAACAACACAAGGGCTAGGGTTAGATTTTTATTATAACATAAGATATTACACTCTAGTCCCTCCAGATTGAAGTGTAAGACAAAATGGAAGGAAGAGTTAGGTTCATTGACGTACCGGGATGACGTGAAGGCTTCCGAGAAACGTTGGTTAAGTCCCGAGAGTTATACATACTTTACACGCGCTAAATCATTAAACCGGAAGTTTGACGGGTGTTACAATAAAGATATATCAGAGGATGATAAAAGCTCACTTAGTATACTAGGATTATGATTAGGATGAGGAATAGAAGACCTTGAGATTTGTTCTTTCAATTTTAGACTTGTACGCACACCTTCTTTAAAGCTTCCTAATCCATTGTTTGAACCTTAGATGAAGATGACGGAGTAATGTACAGTGGGTTCGGGTTTACAGGAAAAACCGAATGGCGCGGTCCGGGTCTTGAAGTTGCAACCGAAGAGGGACACGGTGGCCGCGGGTCATTCGTGCCGTGATATGAAGGCCGAAGAGAGGTAGAGGATGAGTTTTTGTGTAATTGAGTGTTGGTTTGATAGCTTACAAGGGTTTGTTTGGTTTTTTATCTCTTATGATATATAAGGGACCGAGCATGGTGTGATACAAAAAAATATCTCCTGTATTTTAATGATGAGGCAAGGTGATATTGTGTGTGAGATAATGGGTATGATAATTTGGATTGGTGGTGCATGGTGAGTTTATTTTATTTATTTATTTATTTAATTTTTTTTTGTCTTTCATGCATTGTTTTAGTCAACAACAAAAAGTAATAGAAGTGGAATGGGTGACGGATGGAAAAGTGGTGGAGTGCATTTCAATTTTCAACAATCATTTAATCTACCCACTGTTCTTTTAACTTAATCACATGTCAAAAAAAGATATTTTGTGTGACGAGTATTAAAAGATCTTTAATGTAATATGAACAAACGTCTAAGAGGTGTCAATTTATAGGAATGTGTTAGATTAAAATACATGAACATTATTTAGCATTTTATGTGCACAAAGTACTCTTACAAGTTACAACTTTTCTCTCTTATCAACCATGGTGCCAACGAAACAAGAAGCTTGTGATATATTTGAAATCGGCTTGTTAGAAACTCGAATCAAGCAGGGTTTAAATGAGCTCAAGGCTAAAAATAAGTTGATTTAATAAACGAGCTAGTACAACCCCAGTTTTCAATTATGAAGTTTGAGTAGATCGACTCACGAGCTTAAACGAGCTCACAACTTGTTCCCCGCTTGCCTCTTGTATCGATGCAAACACCATCTTTTAATGAATGAAAATGTACAATCGTTTTCATATATAGTTATAGTTCTTACATATAAAGTTTTGATAAAAGTAACTAATTAATAAAATATGTTATGAATAAACGTCATAATAATAAATATTAATAAAATGTAAACTAATAAAAATAACAAAATAGTTAATAAATAAATAAATAAGTCAAACTTGAAAAACTACCAGCGAGCTTGAGTTTTACACATAGAGCTCGCAAAATAATCAAAAGGCTTCTCTCAACTCAACTTGTTTACAATTCTACCCTTTTGAGGACTCATATATAGTCATTGTATTATTTGCTTTATCGGCTCAATCGATAGTCCGATCTACATGAAGCTACTATGATACCGTACTGCAGCACTAAAGGGCGGCTCAACATATATACTGGATTCAAGAGAGATTTTGATATCATTTATATTTTCATAAAAAAGGAGGAAAAATATATTGACGATACATGCTTTTTTTTTTTAATTAAATTCTTAATCAACTTTTTTACGAAATCATTACTTTGTTATCAGTGTTATTAATGAAATTTTACGGGATATGATTGATTGATTACTTTGTCATCTAAATTGGAGACAGAGAATCAAATTATTTAAGAAAAATCTTCTATCGTTCCACGTGTATAAAGATGTAAACCACAAGATATGATTCATCTCCCATATTGTTGAGGGAAGAAACTATTGTAGGGCCAACTCTTGTAACATTCAAGTGTGTACATAATGTACCTTTTAAGCTAGTAACCATCAGATGATTATAATTTTTCTAATACTTGATCTCAACTATTGGTTACAAAAATGAAAGGCCAAGATTTCTTCTTAAACTACTTAGGCAAAACATTTTTTTTTACAATCCTCCCACTATACTATATTACTATTACTATATGTTTTCCAGGTACATTAAACGTGGGTTCTCATCACAATATGACATAAAGGTCAGTTTGCTGTAGAAATATGCCAAATATGGTCACATCGATGTGAGACAAAGGATTGGTTAGAAAATGAGTTTGTAGGAGGTTTTCAAAGATTCTGGCACTTCAAAGTTTTTGTCTTTAAATTTTAGTTTCATAGAGACTTTGCGTGAAATTCGGGAGCTTTTAAAGGCCATTAATGAAAACACAATTACAAATAAGAAAGTAATTAAAACAATTAAAAAGTCTCATCCGCGTCACAAGTGAGGACATGTACACATACCCCTCTTAACCTTTTCCTCTATGTGAGAACATTCTTTGTCACAAGTGAAGACCGGTTTTTCACTTTCTTTATCATCTCCATGTCCTTCCTTCATTACTCTCTTGCAGATGTCGGTCCGAAGCATCCTATGACCAGCATGTTTGAAGATAGTCTTAGGTAATAATGTAATATTAGCGTTCAAAAAAGCTTGAACTAGTAGTTTTAACATAGCTTTTGGTACATCAATATTTTAGTATTCGGGGTTTTTACTTTATTTACTCTTCTTTGTCACACATGTATTTAATATTAGATGTGGCAGCATGGATTAGACTCGAATGAAATTGAGCATATGAGATCTTTTCAAAATGTGTTTTAAAACCAATTATTGGTGAATCTTAAAGCAATTTTGTTGGTGATTAACTTAGAATATGAGGTGATTTTCAATTTTCCCTCCTACTGAATTACCACGTTACTTTAATTTTACAAATAAAAAAGCACTTTTATGTTTTAACAATTTTTAAATAAAAAAATTTATTGTAACATAAATAAATGATATTCATTAGTAATTAAAAATACATTAATAATTAAAATCATGCATAATAAGAATAATATTAATAAAACATGCATACATTACAAAGATTAGTACTGTATTATTTAACAAGATTGACATTGATAAAAATAACAAAATCACTTATAAACTGCGAAAATACCTACTACCCATTGTCATCGATTAGTCGAAGTGTGTAAATTATTTCCACTGATCCTAAAACATGCTAAAGTAGCTTAGGAGACCAAAAAACACTTTATTTTAAAACAAACTCGGCTTTTAATTAAATTTTATATCTAAATGTACGTAACTTATTAAAGAAAATCAAATTAATTATTATATGAAAATGTTATTATAAAAATATTCAGTTTCTTCCTTCTTTGTTGAGGGCTTCACGCTTCCATCTCATGTCTTTACCATCTTAGCCATGGCATTGAACAAGAGGGAGGGCCGTGGTGTTCCCTATGGTCACTATGTCACATAGGCTCACGCGTGAGTTTGCGAGTACCACACCACATGATCTTAGTTGAGAATGGCATAATGGGTAAAATTTGTGGTACGATTCATGTACAAGATAGAATGTAGGGTTCAAAGGACATATGTGTTAAGTTGGGAAGTTATAGTCAAAGCTATTGATGAAGAATGGTTGCTAAGTTGGTTTGTTAGAGTAAAGACTTGAGTATAATAGCTAGTTAGCCTAATATAGTTTTATAAAAACACGTGTTGAACTCTTTCATAAATGTAAGACATGTATTTTTAAACTCACTTTCATAAAGGTTTGGAAGTTCTCGCATACTTAATTATACTAAAACCCCTGAAATACTCCAAAATAAAAAATAATAATAAAATGATAATAATAACCATTGTGCTAAGTGTTTATAGTTGCATAAATTGTGTAATCAAAGAGTAGAAATAATTTTCATAACAAATCATGTAAATACACTTTTTACAAAATAAACTTTAACATGCTATAACTAGCGTAGTCGATGGAACTTAATTATAATCTCAATTTATTAGTTAGTCATACATAGACACATGTAGTATCCAAACTCCAAAGTTATGAACTTCAAATCCCAACTAAAATATTACATTAAAGCTTTGGACTTATTTGTTAGTTCACAAATTAATACGTATCGAGTACTCAATTTGTAACAACTACTTTTTATAAGGGTTTAAAAATTTTTCACAAACTGAAATAATTAATTAACACTTAAAATACTTCAAGAAAAATATTGTGTAATTGTATAAATTTTACGTTTAAAAACATAATTAAACTGAAGTTTGCACAAAACATTATCAACTAAACTTTCGATGATAATGTTCAAATATTTCTAACGTAACTCGTCAATTGCAATTAATTCTTACTCAATTTGGCATTCATGATCCTAGTTTTAGATAATCACATCAACACATCCAATATCAAATAATAACTATGATATGAAGTCATTCCTATCAATAATGTATTTATTTAACTATGAATCATATTATCTATAATAGTTAGAACACATTGGCATAGAGTGGTCCAAAATTCTCAATTTAACTAATATGAGTCAATTGTCTATTCACTATGGAACCGCTTAAAAACACTTTTCTTTATTGCAATTTCATCATGATACGTATTTATTAATTCTTGTATGCTAGGATTGATTAATGCTTTGTCACAACCGATAATTAGCTTTCTCTTCTGGCAAGATCCTTTACATATATTCATAAATACACACTTATACCCTAAAAATCAGCTTTTTGAGTACGCACGATCATATCGAAAAACTACCTAAATATAAAAAAAAAATGTCAGTTTGTCTTGTTATTACTTGTTACTTTTGCTTAACAAGTTGATAAGTATTTTCCTTTTGACATTCATTAGACATATGTGATATGTCCATAAGGGTTTAGCTAAACGTATCCCGGTCATATTCACTAGAAATGACAAGGCAAGCATCGGCGACATATCAAAGATAAACATACATAGGCATTCAGTTGATGTGAAAGGCATTTGGAAAATTTCACAAGAAATGAATCTTGAATTGGCATTCAAATTTAAGATACCAAACAAGATAAAAATAAATAAATAAATAAATAAATAAAAAGACAGAAGAACCAAGATTTGTGGCACAAGAAATGAGCAAACCCACCACCATAGCTATCATATGTAACAGAATCAGGCAAAGTCACAAATCGCATGTTCCTTAAACATGTGGCTAAAATATGCATGTCTATTAATTTGTTTTACATACTTATACCTTGTGTTACACGTAATCTCTTTGATAAAATATCTTCCCAACCCCCTCTTCATCTTCAACAATAAAACCTAACACTAACTTCTCCGGTATACATTTGTGCTCCGATTAGTAAATTGAAAACATTATTCGACTTTACTTGTTTAACATGGTAGAAGTATTGGAAATATAGGGTTTGGATCAAATACAAATTAAATTAACGTGCTAATTATAAGGATCAAGTAAAGTAATTATATATATAAGTAGAGTAATTATGTAATTACATCATAGAGTAATTATGTGTAAGAACTCTACTTGTATATATAATTACCCTGCTTGATCCTCATAATTAACACGTTAATTTCGTCCGTGCGTTAACATTCACCTGGAAATACATATGAAGTTATGAACAAGATTTTGTAGGAAGTCTATATCAAATCACCCGTTTTTTAAGATTTTTAGGCTGAGTAGTTCAAAAACCGTGAGTAGAAATCGTTGTATGACTCAGTATGTGACTAGACAAAATGAATATTCAAAATGAATGTAACTAGACTAACTTCCAAAGACACATGTGCATGAAAATCATATGTGAGGATGAATTGATGACCAAAAGGAAATATATATGCAACATTGCAACCTATTATGGACTAATTTTTCAGTGATCTACTTTTTGTTTATACAGAATTACAAAATTTGGCCTTTAAACATAGTCAGTTTATGGATTAAGTTCTTTAAAAAGTTTACTTTCACTCGCTGTCTTTTAAACAACAAAATGTCTCATTTTTTGTCCTTTAACTTAACGCCCATCCAGATTGTCCGTTAAGTCATGGCATGTGCATATCACATGAGGGTATAAAGGTAATTTCAACCCCTTGTTATTCATAAATACAATAATATTAATATATATTATAAAATACAATATTAATATTAATAGTTAAATTAAATAAAAAAACTTATAAAACCAAAACTAAAAGTCAGATTGCAACTTAGCCAGCCAACCAGCACCACTCCACCACCACCACTGCAACATCCGTCGGAAACTCATAGCCGCCACCACTAACCTAAGGTTTCAAAACCTAATCTCTCTCTCCCTCTCCCCCCCCCCCTTTGTCACCGGTAACCACCACATTATCGTCGGCCACACCATTTCCGGCATCAAATGCACATGGCGGTGGATTTGAGCACCAGCAGCGGATTGACGGGTGTAGGGGTATGGTACTAAACCCGGCTTACGACCTTAATTTATTATGTTTGGCTTATTTTATTATATGGACTAATACAATATTATTGGGCTGAGGGGGTTTTGTGGAGGTAACCCTACTGGGCTAGGCCCATTAGGGTACCATGATGGTGGCCATGAGGCTCCCTATATAAGGAGGTCTCCACCTCCTTATTGAGGGGGGTTGTTCTGAATAAGAGCAAGGTTCTCAATAAGAGCCACCATCATACTATTTTTGTGTCTGTAAACAAGAGATCCTCGAGATTTCTTAGCAGTCACCTCCACACCCCCAAAAAGCCATTGCAGATCTCAAGCAACCGGAGAAGAAGATCGAGTCGTGGTTCGTTCATCTCGAAATCCGTGGGAACATCGTCATGGATCAGGTCAGATTCATTTCATGTTTTGACATTGGCGCCATCCGTGGGACGGCAACGAGCTACCCTTCGATTTTCGTCTCGGTTCTCGGATCTGTTCATCCATTATTCAGATCTGTTCATCCATTTTCTCCCAAGAAAAATCCAGATCTGGAAGTTTACAGAAAGATGCTTCAAGATTTGTTCTATTAAAGCTAAAAAATATCCATAGATCTAAAAGATGCTTCCAGATCTGTGTTTCTGGAGTGACGCAGATCTGCGTTCACACGCAATGGGTGCCGGATCCAGATCTGATTTTTCAGTGTTCAATGCTGGAATAAGTTCTAGATCTATGGCCACAAAGCAAAAATGGGGAGCAAAAAGGAATGCACAGAAGAATAACAGGCTGTGTACATCGGTGCTCCTCCATTACCACTAGAGCAACTAAAGTTAACAGTCTCGGAAAAACTCCGCCACCCCCGGAAACCACCATGTGGGTTTTGCGCAAAAGATTGCCACAATGTGGGTTTTGCGCAGAAGACTGCCACCATGCATGCTCGCCAGCGGGTCACCATTCCGCCGACATGCGTGAGCGCCCGCGGAAACCACCATGCGGGTTTTGCGCAAAAGACTGCCACCGTGCATGTTTGCCAGCGGGTCACCATTCCCCGCCATGCACGCGCGCCCGCGGATCCTCACTCCGCAGCCATGCATGCGCGCCCGCGGAAACCACCATGTGAGTTCGAAAGACGACTCCATGCTTTTGGTTTTACGTAGAAGACTCCAACGCCATGCATGTGCGCGCAACCCTCTACCATGCTTGTGCGCAACTCGCCGCCATGCATGCGCACGCAACTCTCCGCCATGCATGCGCGCCCGCGAGCCACCACTCCGCCGCCGTGCATGCGCACTGCCAAGGATTAAGTTTCGCCGCCATGCATGCGCGCCCGCGAGTCACCACTCCGCCGCCGTGCATGCGCACTGCCAAGGATCAAGCTTCGCCGCCATGCATGCGCGCCCCGCGAGTCACCACTCCGCCGCCGTGCATGCGCAATGCCAAGGATCAAGCTTCGCCGCCATGCATGCGCGCCCGCGAGTCACCACTCCGCCGCCGTGCATGCGCACTGCCAAGGATCAAGCTTCGCCACCATGCATGCATGCCCGCGAGTCACGACTCCGCCGCCATGCATGTGCGAGCCTGATTTTGATTTTGCATACATGTTTCACACTTCCCTTTATTAATTTGAGCAATATGACAACATTGTATTGACATCAAACTAAAAATAAAACGAAGTAAAACATACATGCGCGAGCTTCAAGCTCAGACGCGTTGACGAGTTTTAACTCTTAAACGTTAGGGCCTTAGCCCAATAATATGAGCCTTAGCTCAAATTACTCATAGCATCCATCCTACGTATTGCGCAGCTGGACCATAAAATACCTAAGCACAACTAAGGCAAAGCACATGCCGAAGCATAGTTGTTAAGGTTTCAGGTCGGGGCCGCGCATGGGATTATAATGGATATAGGCAGAGTAACACATACTGACACGTAAAGGCTAAAAAACTCATTCATAATTCCCTATAATAAATGCACGATAACGTCGCGCAAAAGAGGAATAATGAAATGCCAAGGCACGTGTCAGCATATTCAAAACATCGCAAAATAACTTGAAATATGACAACTGTTAAGGAGTAAGTAAAAATAATATCCTTACAACCTTGTTCAAATTTCAATGTGTAAGCATACCTTACATTCAACAAGCACACGCATGCGCCATCACGCATGCGCCACCGCGGTTCGATACACCGCCATCACGCATGCGCCACCGCGGTTCGATATACCGCCATCACGCATGCGCCACCATGGTTCGATGTACCGCGATCACGCATGCGCCACCGCGGTTCGATACACCGCCATCACGCATGCGCCACCGCGGTTCGATACATCGCCACCCACGCATGCGCCACCGCGGTTCAGTACATCGCCACGAAGCAGCAGCGCGTCGCCGCGGATCACGATGCGCCGTCACGGGTCAATACTCCGCCACCATACATGCGCACAGTCGCGGATTAACATTCCGTCAACATTCATTCGCAGCCACGACAAGTGAACCTCGCCACCCGCGTAAGGTCATTGCGCCACCAACGCGTACACGCCACCGCGGATAACCATCTGGCCGCCACGGTGCATCCCACCATGCATGAGTGCCACCGCTATGAAGCAGCAGCGCGCCATCACACATGCGCGCTGGCGCCGAGTGTAACACCCCGACCGATGGCGGATTATACATCGGGGCGCCACGTATTGCTTCATTACTCGTGACACTATTTGGGTGTCAATATTTAATAAATACATTTTCATTGCGCACGCGCAGAACACGATTCATAGAGTAACATAAATCATATCATAACTTAAAATATTCAAATAACATAATTTGTCTTGTTACATTTTAATCTAGGTCGAAACAAAAAGAAAACATTCTACGTGTCCTTGAGATTCCCAAAAGCAGCTACAGCAAACCTGAACATGTGTTAAAATAAAACGTCAACACTTGCGTGTCGGTGAGAAATCAAGTTTAATAGATATAAATAGATAATAACAAACACTGCGCGCAACATGTGCTTAACTGGGGTTTAACATAGGGTGTAATCAGATTGTGATCAAGCCTAAATAGATCATAGCTCATAGTTCAATCCGTGCTCCCAATCGAGCACAAAAACAATTAATCATACGTGCATGTGTAAACAAAACA
>NW_027502798.1:0-52248 GCF_021521415.1 Bidens hawaiensis
TTTTCATATTTATTCAATGTATTATATTACTAAAAGTTATTATATAATACATTCTAATAAAAGATTTTTTAATAATCAATCGGTTATTTTTGGAGATGCTTATTTACAATAAACCGGTTTATTATATTCAAACTTATGTTTAGAAAGTTTCTATACATAATACGTTTAACAAAATTAATATTCTCTACATCTTACTATATAATATCTAATCACATAATCATTTTTCATAATTTTCATAATCATAGCCCTTTTCTTCCATTCATATCTTCTGTGTAAGCTCCTACACTGTTATTAATTGTTTTTATATTTCAAATATTTTAGTTAACTGTTTTATATTTTCATTGTAAGCATAAGACAATGGAAGGTCAAAACTTTACCATGCTAAATGAAATCGATGTTCTCAAAACATCACCATCAACTCTTAAGGTTAGAGTTCTAAAGCTATGGAGCATCAAATATAACAAAAATGTCAACGAGGATTTTTTGATGGAGATGGTTCTAATGGATGAAATGTAAGTATCTATTTATTAATCTGTATATATGTTACACTATCTATACTTTTTATATCTTAAATACCGGTTCAGTTGTAATTCTCATAAATATTTTTTTCTTTAATGACAGAAGAATCGAATGTAAGTTACCGTTTATAAACATGATATTTTTCGTTTCTAAAGATTCTTGAAGGAAAACTTTACTCTCGCTATTGTCAATACTAGCGTTGGTCTCAATGGATCCAACTACAGAGTAATTGATTGTGCCAACAAATTAGTTTTGGGACCAAACACACATGTCAATCCATATCAAGAGTTTGAAGGTTGCATCTTTGGTTTCAAAATGATTTCATTTGAATCAATAATCAATAAACAAATTTCTTTGAAATCCACTATTGGTATAATACTATTTGTCTTCAAATAAATTATTTATTAATTTTAGCCTAAGATTTCCAATAGATCTGTTAACTTTTTTTTATTTTCTTTGTGTTAGATTTAATTGATCACGTGGTTCATGTCTTCAAGAGCAATGTTTCAAAAGTCAAAGACAAAAACAAGCGTACAATGGAGATATGTGATTTAAGGTACTACTATTTACACTACCATTTGGTGACAAAATATAGTTAATATACTATATACATTATTTAACACTTCTCTTATTTCAGTGGAAATTGTGTATATCTCACACTATGGGATCATTATGCATCTGAGCTCTCTAAATATGTCATTGATCATTTTAATAAAGGGCATGCCATTATTGTACTGCAGTTTGGTAGGGTTAAGTATTACACCGGTTCTGATGGTAAAGGTAACTATGTGTATTGTTTTGAAATTAATTGAGCTTTAAATATATCATGTTAAACTAATTTTTCCTTCAATAATCTTCAATGTTTGTAGAGAAAGTGTATGTGTCGAAATCTTTTGGATCTAATGTTAGTCGTTTGTTTATCAATGACTTTTTATTTGAAATAGAAGATTACAAAAACATGTATATTATTAAACCAGTCGTTGTTGTGTTTAGTTCATAGATTTTATTATTTAAATTTTAGATTATCTTACTTTTTCTTAAATATGTAAATTATAAATTGAAAAAATTACAAATTCTGTCCTTTTGAATATACAATATTATGGTTTGGGTCCTTTTTGAAAATGAGTTTCACTTTTTATCATTTATTTGGATTTTCACCTCGATTTTAGTCCTTCATACTAACGACCATCCAAAAATTCAGTTAAGCGTCATCATGTACCATGCACATGAGGGTAAATATGTCCATTTACATTTCAAAGACTACTTATCTAGTTATGTGATTCACATAAAAAAATATTTTTATATAAAAAGATTTAACTTTAAAACAAAGTCTCTCTCTTTATCATCTCTCTCATCTTTTAAGATCCAGTCCACTGCTATTTGTGAACGGCGGTGTATCTGGTGGGCAAATGGTAGCCAATGTGATGAAGATTTAGTAGCAGGCCAGACTTTGATATTTAGTCGGTGGGCGGAAAAGATGATAACTGGCAGCAAAGTGGGTGCGGCTATGGTGACTTTCAGGCGAGAACAGTGGCGGCCGGCTACACCCATCTTGTTTCTTCGTCCCAAACGCCAACCAACATCAGCCACCATGACCGACATCTTTGAAACACACAAACCCAGATTTGAAACAAGACAATTGTGATTCAGATCCGATTTGAAACCCATATCTGAAATAAATAAGTGGTCATTCAGAACCGATTCGAAATCCGAATTTACAACAAGATTTGGTGCTACCAACATCGAAAGAAAAATGGGATGATACCACTGTAGCAGGCCGAAGTTTGGGTTTGAGATAGTGGGCAGCAAAGACGACAACCGACGACATAATCGGTGGCGGCCATAGTCTTTTAGGCGAGAATGGTGATGGCCACAACCTTCTTGTTTCTTCTCAGGTGAGAAACTTGAATATGGAGATGAAGAGGATGATGGTGGTGGTGATGGCGGCGGCGTCTAGCCGTCTAGGTATTATGTATGAAGATGATGGTGGGAAAGAAGTAAAGAGAGAGAAAGAATTGAATGATTGATGGAAAAATGTTAGATATAAAGTCTTTTTTATAATTATTTAATGAATTATTTTTAGTTAGATAGATAAAATGACCAAAATGCCCTCCCATGTTTCGCATACGTCATGATTTAACTGGGTTTTTGGATGGTCGTTAGTGTAAAGTACTAAAACTGAGGCAAAAATCCAAATAAAGGATAAAAAGTGAAACTCATTTTCAAAAAGGACCCAAACCATAATAATGTATATTCGAAAGGACAAAATTTGTAATTTTTTTCTTATAAATTTGTAGTTTGTTGGGTTTGCTAAATGGCAATGATGTTGCTGTTCGCAAACCGATTCCAGTGAAGATGTTGTCGTCTGTTGATGATAAGTTTTTGAAAGCCACATATTTTTTTAACATTTGTGATATTTGTACCATTATATTTGTAAGTGAATTATTACACTCTTTATGGTATCCTATTTATCTTTGAAGATTTATTGAATACTGATTAAGTAGTTTTTACTTATTTGCAGCCTAAGAGTATCATTATCCTTGCTACAATTAAGGTCATCTGTCCAGATACAGAGTGGTATTACATTGGGTGTAATACCTGTAGCCGTAAACTCATGGAAAATAATGGTGAATGGGGAAAGGAATATGAATGCAAAACCGAAAGATGCAATGTGTTAGGTGTTCTCCCTACACCTAGGTATTTATTGAAAACAAATTCAAATGTGTACTTTGTCCATTTTAGAATTATCTGTTTTTCTTCCTATTAACCTATACTTATTTTTTCTATAGTCAACTATCAAGAATTAAGCATATTTTGGTAAAACATTCAGGAACTTTTTTTTCTAACTAATGGGCAAAGGGAATGAATACCGAAAGAACAATTCTATATCGGGAAAATGGTCCGATATAAACGTCAAGTGTCAACTCTTTTTTAGAGTGTTAACCAACGGAATTTTAACCAGTTGGGTAGTGGTGCGAATTATGCAGATATCATTGCGATGGCTTTAGTAGAGTACCAAAGTACTTAGGGACCTTTTAATTGCATGAAGTGTTGGCAACATCTTCGTGATCACCCTAAGTGGGGTGTCGTATCCCCCATCGGGCCCGGAAGCAGGCGGCAACCAAAAAGATTCAAAACATCGTCCTTGGTTGATCAAGAAATGTCAAGTCTGATGCTCAAAACTTTGACTTAAACTATGATGATTTTGGTACTAATGAGGATGCGTATGACAAACCTAGTAAAAGAAGTCGTGGAAAAGAGAAAGCGGTGAGGCCGTTGTCAAAATGAAAGAAGAATTCAACGAAATGAATTGTCGAATTAATGATATATACGACATTGGGAATCAAGGTTTTCAATTAACGCAACAAAATTTTCAATCCAGTAAGAAGTTCGCCGAGATATTAAAAGTGAGGCAAGTGGACAAAGATCTCACATTTTTGCAGGATCTGATCGACCACCTCACCGAACATGACCGGGCTTTAACTCAAATAAAAAGAGAGAACATTATTGGGAAAATATAGTAGTATCCTTTTTAAGTACTTTTTAAGTACCGTTTATGTATTTTTTTTAGTGTGTTTTTTTTTAATTTTTAATGTAGTGTTTTAATTTATTGTAATTCTTTATTTATTTTATTTAATAAAAATTTATTTGTTCTATTCTTATAATAACAATAATAATAATAATAATAATAATAATAATTAGCTTCATTCACTACAAACTCTTTTTGACAAAGTAAACTCATATAAGGCTATTCATTACGGAGGGGTTACGTCATCACCACGTAGGAAACGAGGCTTCAAAAAACCTTTTTGATAACACCCCGTTGTGGTTTAAAGCTCATTTAATATCCCACTATATATATATATATGTATATGTGTGTATGAGAGGGAGAGGGAGAGGGAGAGAGATAGGGCCCATAATCCCCCCACTATGGCGCCGGTCTTGATGAGCCCCGCCCCTTCGACAGCTGTGACACCCGGCTAAAAATTAGCCTAAACTGCGACTAATATAATCTCGATTAGCAATAAAATTTCATCATTATGAGAAAAATCTTCTTTATTAGTGATCTAGACGTTTCAAAGTCAACAAAAAGTGCAAAAATCGCCACGTAACGAGCCTGACGTGGAATAACCTCGGGTAGCGAGTCAAAAAGTAAATAAATCCTTAAAGGGGCTAAATGATCTCGAAAAATTTCAATACATATTAAAGTAGTCGAGACAATGTATAATCTTAATTTTAGAAGGCTCGAATCGCAAAAATTGCAAAATAAGTAACCCGAGTGTCGGCGGACGACCCGGTAAGGACCCAACGTCAACAATTTCCAAAAATTAGTTTCTTAGGCTTGTATTATCAAGAATCCAATTTCGTTCAAAATCTGACAAAAATTATTAAAAACGAGATTCGTTTGATTAGCTAAAATTCGTTAGACGTTAAAACGGAAACTTAAGTTTTTTGTTTAAACACCTACTTACTAAACCAAAACCTTGTGCCATCACCCATTTTTTTCTCAAAACCAACACACATGTCACTTTCAATCATTATCTAGTCATTATATCTTCTAAAAACATGTGTGTTGTAACATTCTCATCCATACACCTTTCACCCCAATGATTACCCTAATCATTATCCTTATGTGTTGTCATCACCTACACCATTCATTTTTCAAACACGCTCCTTTCTCTCTATATATACATGACACAAACACACACATACAAACACACTCAAAAATCAAATATTAAACACACATATACATAATCATAATCAAGAAATCATGGAGGTTTAAATCAAGAATAAAGATCAAGAAAACTAGGAAGAAATTAAGGAAGAAGAACGCCATTATCACACCCACTACACTCTCAATCTTATCTTTAGATCTTCAAGAACACAAGTAAGTTTTGTTTATGAGTTGATTTCTTGGAATTATGTGTTCTTGAGATTGGGATTGAACTTGAAAGTTTGAAATTTTGGATATTGATGTGTGTTTATGTGAGCCGTATGTATGTATGTGTGTGTAAGAGGATGGATTAAACCCACTTATACATACATACATACATGATTGAGATTGAACTTGAAAGTTTGAAATTTTGGATATTGATGTGTGTGTATGTGAGCCGTATGTATGTATGTGTGTGTAAGAGGATGGATTAAACCCACTTATACATACATACATACATAGATACATACATACATACATACATTCATCTTGAAGTTCATACTTTGATTGTTAAGATTGATTAGAAACATTGTTGAATATTTGATATTTAAGTGTAATCATGGATGAAATTGATGTTAGGAAGAATTTTTTTGTTAGTTATTAATAAAAAGGATTGATAATATGGACATGAATTATTGAAAAATTGTTGTTAGAAATGAACAAAACAAGAGTTTGTTCATAATTGAAATTTGGGGATTCTTGGGTTTTGGATTAATTAGGGATTTTGGATGGATTGTTGAATCAAAAAGTGATATTGGGTAACCTAACTGAAAGTAAGATAGGTTGTATGTTAGAATTAATAGTTGGAACTTGAAGATTAACAAAGATTGTTAAAGTTACTAAATAAGAAAACTTTAATTTAAGAAAAGTTGAATCTTTGATTATGATGTGGATACTTGTGATGAATGTGATCAATATGTGATTAATAATAACTTTGAAATAATATAGGGTGCATGATTAGAAGCATGGATTAGTTAACACGTTGGTTAAAATGGACAACAACTTACTAAAAATAAAAACTTTGTTGCTTAACTAATTGAAAGATCAAAACTTGAATAGAGCATTAGGGTGCATGAAACTATATCAAACTAGTTGGATGATATAAAATTAGATCCAAGCTTAATCAAATTTTAAAGATTGAATTAGATAGAATTATCAAAAAAATAAAAGTTACTATAATAGGAAACTTTGTTAGTTAAACACTTAGGAAATTCATAATTTGATTGGTTAATGAACTACTTAAACTTATACGTAAATGAAATGATGATTTGAACCTGGACATTTAGGTATTAATATGCTATTTGTTCATATAAAAATAACAAAACTTGATTAGTAACATTATTAATAAACTTAGAATATGAACTAAAAACTTGAAAATTTGGGTTAAACGTGTCTTGCGAAATGATTTGATCAAAACTGCAATTTATGGTGAATTATGTGTCCTTATATGTGTGATTAGTCCATTAGATGATTAGTATAGGCTTGTTTAATTTAATTGACTTGTCGGTAACGTTAACGGTCGAAAAATCGGCTTTTCGAACAAAACCGACACGACTTTTAGGGACTGTTTTAGAACAGCCCCTAAGGTGGTAAAATACTCATGTATAACATAAGTTAATACATGAGAAAAGTACAAGATAATAAAACTTAGTCCTAAACGGTTTGTGTCGCGAAAACCGACACGAAAACGTTAAAAAGTTGCTATTTTAAGAAAATATTAACAAAAATGAAAATAATATATTTTCACAAGTTAACTTATAAAACTTGATCAATATACATGAAAAAAGTATTTCATAGTTACATTTTAAACGAAAAACCGAAACGATTCATTTTAAGCATAAAACCGACAAAACCGACGAAACCGACAATAATTGTGAAAAATAAAAGATTAATATTTTCTTAAAACTTTCCAGCAACTAAAACTTAAAATATTATTACATATTTTAAGTGTTTATTTATTTGACATAGTTATTTAAAATAATAGCTAACGGAAAGCCGAACTATGTGTTCTCGCTTATTTGCTTATGTGCTTATGTAAATACTAAACTAGGATTAATAAACTAAAAAGGGCTTTATATAAAACTAAAACCAAGTTTTTATTAACAAAACGTGTACTAATATAGGACACGCAAATTCTGGAACGAAAAGCTACATGCCGTGAGTTTCTCTATCGAACCCCCTCGATTTTTAACTGGAAATGTTTTCAAAACGATATTTAATTTGTGTTTTGGGGAAAAGCATATTATTTATTACATATTGTTTTCGTTGTTGTTTTATAAAGGCATTTTATTTTACAAATTGGTGTATGATGAGCCTGGTTGGCTAAATAACAGTTAACCCTAGAAAGGGGCACAGAAATATTAGTAGATCTACTGGGGTGACGCCCCCCACTTCCAATCGCGTTGGGTTAAAAGCGGGAATATTTTGAGTATTGTATGTATCGGGTTATCAACTATGATAGTCATACGTAATGTTGTATTCTTAGCTAGTTTACAACAGCTCAATTTGTTTAAAAATGAAATGCCTATTGTTTTGTGATGTAATGACGGTAGATCATTACACACGGATTGGTGATATAATGGCGGTAGACCATTATACACTGGATATTTTGGATATAATTTGGGGTGTAGTGACGATTACACACAAATTGATATCGGATATAATGGCATAAGATCATTATATGTTTTCGATTCATATATATATATGGACTATTTTGTTATAAAAGGAAACTCACCAACACATCGTGTTGATCGATATTTTAATATGCTTTTCATATGGAAGCTTCGCCAAAAGCGCGGGAAAAGTTTTGACGTGTGTTTGAATGAAAAATGTTGACTTTATGTTGAACTTGTAAATTGAATAAAAATCGTGTAATATGACACGTGTAATAACTCTGATGGTTAAATAAAGTTCAACTTTTGTTTGAAATATATATTTAAATGTAATTGGCTGAAACGGCGTCTGTCACCGCCCGAAAGACTTGGTCAAAGTCTTCCGCTGTTTAAATTAAGATTTTTGGGGTGTGACAACAACGCTCCTCAACGATGTACCAACCCGAAGACCCCCCAACCCCGCTCCTAAACCTGCCCATAACGACCTGTCTAAAGGCTACATTTCTGTGTGACAATTTAAGTAATCAAGACTTAAAAAACAAACCGCATCTCCCAAAACCTCTCCACCGACCGAAAACTTTAATTGCACCAATTTAAAAATGACGACTTCACTGATTTTGATAAACTACAGTTCACTCACTAATTACTAAAAAACGAAATGAAACATAAAAACATAACAATATAATAAAAATATAAATAATTTTTTATCCCCCGTATTACGGGGGTTGTTTTATATTATTTGTTTTTAATATTTATTTATTTTTTGAATTTTTATTTTATTTATTGTATGAAAGTTAATAATATACTTATGGTTTGATGATAAATTGTTTCACAAATAAATGAGATGTTATAATCCAGTTTAAAAGCTATATGAGTTTAATGAGACCCAAGACCCGTTTATTTTTTCTACTATAAAATTGGTTTTTTAATTATAAATAATATATATCTTTTTATTAAATAAATCATATATTAATTTTTAATATATCCCAACTTTATAGGATTTTTATATCAAATATTTGGTGAGATTAGTTTTTAATTTGATGAGATGTTATAACTCGTTTAAGAAATATATGGGTTTGATGAGACCCACACACGTGAATTCGGGTCAAATGCATGAGAAGCTTTTATTTAAAAATCAAGCAAATCGGGTGACCCTAAAAAAAAGGAAGCGACAACATCGCGACACGTAGGATTTTTGTTTCTTCGGTTATATATATTATTATAGATATAATAAAACATTGTGTAAAACAATGGCAAAAAATCATCTCTAAAAAATGTAATATAAATAAAAATATAATAAAACATGACAGCGTCACCATAAAACAACAACAGAGCTGACTTGGGCGGCGATCCGTAACAGCATCACCACCACAAATGGCCACAACCCACCACCATCACAAAAAACCACTCTCCAGCACCAGCAGCAACTACTTGTTCATCTTCATCTCCATCTCCTCAAATCACCAAACCATCATCAACCAATACAATGGAACCAACTGTGATTACTCAGACGGCAGGTGGTTCTACGATCCCACCTCACGCTACGACCACACCTGTAAGGAGATCTACAAAGGGTGGACGGCAGGTGCCAATCAGATTCTCAACTGGCGCTGGCACCCTAATCATTGCCCCCTTCCAATCTTTGATCCCATTCTCTTTCTCCACTCGCATAGGGGTCTTAGTATCGGTAACACTTACTTACTTGTAACTAACACTAGTAGTAGTAGTAGTATTCTTTTCTTACTTTCATATCATATCATCTATTGGATCTTTATTTCACCAATTTCCAACTTCCTAGCTGAAATATGTTTGTTCCACGCCCGGTTACAGTAACTGGAGGCATAAAATTTGGACAAACACAAATGCAAGGTTAGTGAAGAGGTAGGTCCCAGCAGAGCCCAGTTGGTCCCGCAAGACTCACCTTAAACAGGGACGTCTGCGCAGAGACCAACTGGATCCGCAGGACCAACCATGCTCAGAGACGTGACGTCCTTACGCGCAGTACGCAAGCTGTTCCCGCAGGAAATGCCTCCCATGGTGGACTCCGCCTGTTCCCGCAGCCTCGGATACAAGCCATGAGGGAAGGCCACCCGCGCAGCATGGCTACACGCACTAGGTACTTAGCTCTCGATCATTCAGTGTCACCTGAAGGAATGAGCAAAGCCGGGAGCAATCCCGCACAGAGGCGGGAGGGGGAATACTCCCGCCCAAATAAGCCAGTCTGTATACTGAAGGACCTTTTACTGTACCTGACGAGGTATGGGCGAAAGATCTGATCAGGGATACGACAGCTCACTGATACAGTATGGCGAGCAGCATGCTCCTGTACTGTATCACTATTAAGCCGCTGCCTACTCACCAACTACTGTCATACCACGTGCGTAGCCGGCAGTTGGTGGAAAGGGAATAGTATACAGCAGACCTGGTCACTGTCAACCGCTGCCTACCCACCAACTACCAGCAGGGCACGTGCGTAGGCTACTGTTGATGAACAGGAACACTGTTGCAGCCGGCCATACCTCCTTGGAAACCTACCTTCGGCTATAAATACCCCAAATGGTATGATCATCTAAACATAACATATCTTACTACATTATCATCATATTATACCTGATATCTGCTCTAGCAATCTCTTAATATACTTTTATATTTAAAGAGCAATCTAGTCTGATTCTCACGCCGGAGGGTGGTCACAAGGAGGAACCCCCCCCCTTCTCAGTGACGAGCTCACGGTGTCTGTTTTGCAGGTTATCAGAAGAACCATCTTCCAAGGGTCTAACCCCTCGTGGGAAACAGCTATCCAACCCCCAGGTTACCAGTAATCTGCCCGGGGTCCGGTTAGTGTTTCTTCATTGGCGCCATCCGTGGGACCAAGGTAGAACTTTATTTTTCTCCAGTTTTTTCAAACTTCTACAAAGATGGTTAGAGAAATTCCGGTAACCATAACCCCTGCTACTAGGGGGAATACCGGCAACACAGTTTTTACGAACACTACCTCGGCTACCGAAGCCGGGGCAAGTGAAGTAAATTTTACGAACACTACCCCACTTACCAAAGCTGGGGCAAGTGCAGTAAATGATCGCCTACTGGGATCCACCGATACCCAGTTTGAGAAACGAAGACTCCCCCGCCAGACTCTCGATGAAGTTAAGGCATGGGCGGAGGCACGACAAAAGGAATTCCAGGCTGAGTTGGACGAACGCTTGCGTTCCGTACAACAGGCCGACGAATTCGAATACTGGGAGGATGACTCGGAGGAATCCGACTCCGACGCGAACCCTCGCCATAGGGCAAAAGGGAAGCGTAAGGAAACGGAATCCCAACCGAAAAGGCATTTTGGACAAGCCTTCAAACCAAAAAGCACAGGTGGAAGTCCACGAGACTTCTCTAAAACGTTCAGACCAAACGTTGCAAATGCAGGAACGTCCAAATTTGCAAGGGACATTGCTGAAGCAATCGCCCCAAAGAGTGCCAAACAAATGCCCAACATAGGCACATATGACGGTATATCTGATCCAGACGATCATTTGAACAGGTTCATAGCGGGGGCAACCGTCAGTAATTGGACGGAGCCCACGTGGTGTTACATGTTCCAAATGACGCTGGTGGGGGCTGCTAGAGCATGGTTCGATCGTCTACCGGTCAACCACATCTACGACTGGGCAGACTTCCAACAGAAGTTTAGCCAACACTTCAGCCAGCAACGAAAGTATACCGAGGAGCAATGGACAATCCTCAAATGCATACGAGAGGAAGATGAATCTCTGCCAAACTTCATCACTCGCTTCAACTCAAAGAAGCTAAGTTTGGGCAATATCAGCGAAGATCTTGTTCGCGCTGCCTTCATCCAGGGCGCACATGACCCAGAGCTCATCCGCACCCTAACGGGTAAAGATGGCATGCCATCCACATGGGATGGCATCATGACAGCAGCAAAACGCTATGCGGAAACAGAGAAGCAACTGGGTAGAGATCTCCCACAGAGCACAAACCTCTACACCCAGAGGACGAGAGAAGACAACGTCCTCACCGCCCGACTAAATAAAAAACGAAAGCTAGGCATTTGGCAGTCAAGGGTAAACTTTGACACCTCATCCGGCTTGCAACATCGGTTGGGCGGAAGGGATAATGTACAGTCGCACCGGAACTCCAGATGGACGCCACTCACCAAAAGCGTCACTGAGATATTCGCCACTGAAGAGCTCCCATGGCCAAAGCCTCCAATAATCCGACATCGTCACGATGCTGATCGGAGCAAATACTGTGACTTTCACAAGACAAAGGGCCACAACACTGAAGAATGCATAGATGTAAAAGATATGGTCGAAGCATTTGTCAGAGATGGGACGCTCGCGCACCTCGTGGCGTAATAAAGGCTGAGCAGGCGAGTGCGTATAGAACCCCAGCTGGGGAAAACACGAATCAATTCCAGCTTCAAAATCGAGACTACATGCTGCGTAAAGAACGAGATCCCGAACCAGGTGCGTATCGGCTCGATGGCACTCCCATCCCAACATGGAAGGGAGCTCATTTACACAGTGCATGTAAATCAATTCCAATTTGTAAAGAAAAGGCCAAGAGCCACTTCTAATGGAAATGATTCTCTTTAAGAACACCGAAGCTGATGATTTTACATTTATACTTTTCTGAACTAATATGCCGGTTTTCACCGCATAATTACGTCATCATTGCATGGGAAGGCGGTCCTACCCGCACGAACCCAGCAACGTGACAAACCTTCACGCAGGTCAGTTGAAGGGGAAAAAGTTCAGCACCCAAAAATGAAAGTGCCGGTCTATCCGCATGAATCATTAAGGAAACTGAATAATAACCTATCAACAACCGCGCATCGAACGGTTAAACTATCCAACACTGGTGACGGCATTCACATTACGTGAAGTCGTTGCGTGGGAAGGCGGTCTTACCCGCACGAACCCAATAACGTGGCAAACCTTCACGCAGAGTCAGTTGAAGGAGAAGAGTTCAATTATCCCATTAAATGAAAGTGCCGGTCTATCCGCATGAATCATAAAAGGAAAATGAACACTAACCTATCGACAACCGCGCGTCGAACGGTTCAAAACAAAATTCCTAAAAAGGATAAGGAAAACCTACACGCAGGTCAGATAAGGGTAAAGTTTTGCCATCCTACTAAGTGCAAGTGACGGTTCTACCCGCACAATCACGAAAGAGGAAGCAAAACTTCACACCTATTATCAACCACGTTCAAAGGTTAACTTATCCTCAAAAGGTAAGAAAAACCTACACGCAGGTCAGATAAGGGTAAAGTTTTGCCATCCTACTAAGTGCAAGTGACGGTTCTACCCGCACAATCACGAAAGAGGAAGCAAAACTTCACACCTATTATCAACCACGTTCAAAGGATAACTTATCCTCAAAAGGTAAGAAAAACCTACACGCAGGTCAGATAAGGGTAAAGTTTTGCCATCCTACTAAGTGCAAGTGACGGTTCTACCCGCACAATCACGAAAGAGGAAGCAAAACTTCACACCTATTATCAACCACGTTCAAAGGATAACTTATCCTCAAAAGGTAAGAAAAACCTACACGCAGGTCAGATAAAAGTTAAAAGTTTAGCCATCTTACCAAGTGCAAGTGACGGTTCTACCCGCACAATCACGAAGGAGGAAGCGAAACTTTAACCCACTATCAACCACGTTCAAAGGTTCTTATTCTAAACACTTGGAAAATTGCTAATTTAAACTAAGTATGCAAGTCATAAGTTTATAAAGCAAGGAACCCAAAGAAGGAAATAACAATCTTATACGCAAAAAGATTAATATTTCAAGAATATATTACAAGAATGGCCGGGTAACTACCCGCCTAAAAGAAAAAAAAAAAAAAAAAAAAAAAACTATACAAGTCTATCTTAGCAATGGGAAGGGATCTTCAGGATCAAGCTTCAGGGCCGCTTCCACTTGGACCCGCTCCGTCAGAAGAACGGGGTGATTCGAGGAACGCTTTGAGGACAGCTAACCCATCATCAGCAGCAGCTACTTCGTCCACCTTTTCCACCACTGGATGCGGGAAGGCGGCGTATTGGTTCAATGCTTGGTCATAAATGGCTTCGGTATCCACATTGAATAAAGGGAAGTTGGAAGGCGGGACGCCTTTCTCAACAAACCCTAGACCAAGCAAGAAGCCGGCCTTTTCCCCATTCTTCAGTTAGGTTTCGGTTATCCAAGACACATTAACCGTAACCATAACCGATTGATTTCAGTTAACAGTTTGGTTTTCCTATTGCATTCAGTTGGTTAAATTAGGTCACGCTTTCATTTGCAATGACTATTGACTAGTGAAGGAGTTTATTAACTTCTTTAGATTTAACATATATGAATGACTGACTATCAAGGTTCAGGATGCTTCGCATATGCACTATATTGCACAATTGGTTCTTGTACATCTATGGTCTTGATATTTAACAACTTTTAACAGTGCAGGATTTGTTGGTGACTCCTTATACCGGAACATGTTTGTTTCTCTTTTCTGTTCTCTGAGACGTGCTACCGATGAAGTAAAGAAGTGGCGTCCTGTTGGAGCTGACCGCGGATTTACTTTTCTCAAATACAACCTCACTATAGCATATCACCGAACTAATCTGTTGGCACGTTATGGTAGGTAAGCTGTTTTATGGTCATGTTTCATATATGCAACACTTATTTCTTGGTTGCTGCTTTTAAAAACCGACTCTTGCATCGTATTAATTTGACGCAGGTGGTCGGCCAATGATAAGGGTGGTCAGCTGGAATCTCTAGGGTATAAAGAAGGTTACAGAATTGATGTCGATATACCTGACGGGACATGGGCAGAGGCTCCAAGTTTTCATGACATTCTCATTTACAACACTGGCCATTGGTAATATTACATACATTCCTTCTAAAAACAAGAAAAAACTTTTGTTTAGAAATTGGCAATCCTTATATGTTTATGTACATGTGTATTTGCCAGGTGGTGGGCCCCTTCGAAGTTTGACCCTGTAAAATCCCCTATGCTTTTCTTTAAAAATGGTCAGCCGTTGATACCGCCCATATCTCCTGAAATCGGCCTTGATTTAGTTTTAAGACACATGGTAAGTATTTTTGCCAATCTACTGAACTTATTAAATGCGTTAAACTTTTATTGCAATTTTAATGCTTTGCATAAGCTTCTTGTTTATGTATATGATTATGGTCTATATCTTGTTCTTAACGTAAGAGCAGTCACATGAATTTCTTAGAGGTCGTGGAACGGGCTGTGTAAAATATGGTCAAAAGTCAAAGCTAGCACCTTTTTGGTACCAATTGCGTTGGCCCGAAACACTTTTATAGTTTATCCAAGATTTTACCTTTTTCTTTCTAAATAATTAGTTTGTCAAATGTAATTACACAAATTATATTATTTGATAACAATCTAGTTTTTGAATAAAACAAATAGAGGTTTTATGAATTAAAAATACACTACAGCTTACTTTCGACTTGTTTAACCCATTGACCAGTACGCTGAACTATTTATTCTTCTATGTTTTGACCAGTTAAAGATAAGATAATACACATATACTTGATTTGAATCTTTTTATTTTTTATGCCTAGATATCATACGTGGAAGAAAAGGCAAGGCCCGGGACGGTTCTGTTTTTCCGCACTCAATCCCCTCGGCATTTTGAAGGTGGTGATTGGAACGAAGGTGGTTCCTGTAAACGTCTGCAACCATTATCACCACACGAGGTTGAAAAGTTTTTTTCTGTGCAAAATAATGGAACGAATGTTGAAACACGGGTAGTAAACGAACATCTATTTGAAGCAATTAAGGGAACTGCGTTTCGATTATTGGATATTACACGTATGAGTGAGTTTAGAGCCGATGCTCATCCTTCTTCAGCTGGTGGAAAGAAGCATGATGATTGTATGCATTGGTGCTTACCTGGCATTACTGATACATGGAATGATTTGTTTGTTGCGCGTTTAAGTAGCATCAAGGTACGCTAACTTATATTTGTCATCTGACATGTAGAATTGTACATTTCACATTGTTTTAGTGTGATTAGTTATTATTCATATCATATATTTATCTTGTATAATACCATGAAAGACTTAATTACATATTCTTTGATAGAGATCAAAGAATCAATATTTTGAAAGATAACATTCTTTTGGGAGATTATATTGAAACCTCTCATTATCTTGACAATAGTCATAAATCAGGTGATATTTTCTAACCCATTTGAACCATCTCCTTTGTTCCCAACTTAAAGAACTAAACTCATTATTATTCCACCAATTGCTTGAACCATTTGCTCTGCAAAACCTTGCATTTCCCTTCCATACGCAAGCGTCAATCGTGTAATTTGCAAACGATGCAATGAAGGGACCCTTTGACCAGTCAACTTTATCCTGCCCGCCACGTGTCGCCCAATTGCTACCGTCCCATAGGCTGATCTTGATCCCCATTGGCTGCCACCTAGGATACGCGACCCCTTTGTCTGCATGGTTTCTGTATGTTCTTATTGGAACATGATCCACCATAAACCTGTTTTCACCTTTTAGTTACATAATGAACTTAGAAAAGCTTTGTTTGAAAAGAAAATTGAATAAGCGCATACACGATTTGATGAAGATTCCATAATATTGAATAGGTATGGAAATCCTTAGTGGGGTCAAACCACAAGTAGATTCTCTCTTCTCGGTTGTCAAAACCGTCAGCATATACATTTGTTTGAAGAATATAAGGTTGGCCTGAAACATTTCCTAGGAACTCAAAATCGATTTCATCTCGATTAGGCTGATCTGATGTAAGCTGCATTGTAACAAAATTTTATATAAAATAACAATAATAATAATACCAATAAGAAGGCGAATCAGCTGAGGGATTATTACATAGAACGCCAAGACTGTGCCTGCTGAATAACCCGGGACCAGCTTGATTGGCATGTCAATTTGTCCGAATAAAAACATGTCATTAGAAGCGATAGACGAACCTATAAATAATGTTTTTGTTAGTTAAAAAACACGGTATATAAAAAAAATGTTTAGTCGTTTCACCTGATTCTTGATCGAGCTTCAAGCTCCTTGATCGGCCATCAGTCGAAGTGTTGACATGGCTAGGTGACCAAGTGACAAAGAAATCGTTATTGAAGTTTCCGGTTGAAACGACCGAAGCAAATGAAGTTTGTAATGAATATAAGAGGAAAATCCCACATTGGAAAATGGGTTTTAAGTTGTCCATGGCCCTGTTTTTATGGTTCATCTGTGTCATACAATATAAAAGATTATGATTTATGAATGTTGCATGTATATGCATATATATATTTATAGTTGATTGGGGTGGGTTTTGTTGACATTTGGGAGAAAGGAAGAGAATGATTGTGGGAAAAGGGATAACATCAAGTTTCTCTCTTGTTAGGGTTCCTGTTGATGACTTGATCCTCTTAGGCTTCCTTCTTTCAGTTAGTTACATATTATTCTTTTCTTCTTATTATTATAAAATTATGTATGTGTGTTTTATTTGATCTATATAAATGTTTTGATAAAAGAATATAATAATTGGAAGTGAGGAAAAGAAGAAAAGCCAGTAGACACAAGTTTTAAACTAACTACAGGTTAGTGAAGTTACTAGACTATAAAGTAATCAATAAACTAATCGTTATTTTATACTGTCCCTAAACATTAGGAATGCAATTAGAACGAAAAAGAAAAACAACCTTTTAAAAGTTATTTGTTTGTATTATTTTGGCCACAAATCTAGCTAAAAAGTGCAGTAATATCATATATTGATGGATTTACCATACATTTGTTTACAACACTTGTGGCTCATGAAATAAAAGGTTGTTCAAAACTTTTATTTGATGAGGTAGGATAAGTCAGTCTGCTTGTTAGTTAATTTTTTTTTTTTTTTTTTTTTTTTTGTTAGCTATAGCCTATTTTCACTTATGAAAACAACCAAATAACATGGTCTGCGTCGACTAGAGATCAATATCACTCAATATGGTATTAACTTTTTCTCAAAAGTTTTAGTCAATTATATAAAAAGTCCAATTGGGCTAACATCACCGCTACCATGGTTGATCTTCACTTCCTATTTGTTGTTACCACCTCCATCGCCGCCTCTGCCACCGACACTGACTCTCCCACCACCATCCACTGACACCCTCATCACCACCATTGTTGCTGCCGCTTCCACCACTGCCACCCTGACACCACCTTGTAGCCTCCCCAACAGCACAACCACCACTACCGTCTCAAGCATGGGTGATCATCTCTCGGGCCAACGCAATAAACCCGACCAAGCTAAATCATTGTATGTATGTGTATCCATGTGTGACACCATTGTATGTGTATAATTTGTACGTGTAAATGTTATCCCTTAAACATATAAATGTGTTCAAAAATATAAAACACTTTATATGGCATCACTTAAATCGCACAGCCTCATCTAATTCAATACAACCCGAATCTTAATGCAAGAACGACCTGAACAACGTGAAAAGGACCATACCCACCCACCCACCCTTATATGGTCCCGTCTTTGGTTCTCATTTCTAAGCCAATATAGTTAGCCGGTTTGGGTTTGACCCATTGCTCACCCAACTCGCCACTATAGTAACCGTAAAAATACAGCGGATTGACGGGTGAACTTATTTTAGTACCTTTTCTTAAAAAAGAAAACGATTAAGTTCAACCCGGCTTAATTAGGCCAAAATTATTTTGACCAAAACCAAATTGATACTTTTTTTAAAAGCGAGTCGTTTAAACCTGAACAGCCAAATTTGTGAGGCTTGTCGTAAACATGTAAGGAGTTATGTTAAGCCACATATAGAATTACAAATGGCCTTGTTACAATTTATTTATAGAAAGTTGATAGCCCAACCCAAAAGATTCACGGATGACCCGTTGATGATTGTAAAAGTTAAAATGGTTCACGATCAACTTGCATTTTCTTCTTCTTCTTCTTCATCAACTTCAAACATCAATCTCCAACTTATTAAACCATAAGCCCACCCTGCTTCCACTTCCAATCTCAAGGTATTAACTGTCTCATCATTTTCTTTCTACTTCTTTTATGGTATTTCATATTGTTTTTACTTACACATTAACTTCACTCGAGTAACGCCCTTGAACTTAGAAGGTAGGTTCATTAAGTTAGTTTACTCTAATTGTTGTGGTTTTCATACTGATTAGACTGTTTAGGGATAAGGGTGGTTTTTCGAATTCGAATTAATGTTTTAGGTTTGGTACAATATCAGGCAAAATGTTTGAAAGATTGTAAGACTTGATTAAATTTGATTTTCCTGTTGATATTTTGGTTGTATTTGATTTATATATGGAATTTGGGATGAGCAAATAACTGATAAATCTATACGTAACTGAATTAACTGACTTAACTGAACCAAACAATTAACCGATCGTTCGGTTAAGCCATAACTGCTTAATCGAATTTGATCCTAATTATCTTTTGAAAAAATTAGTGATCCAGGTTCATCATATGTGAGCCTCATTATGCAAAGAAACCAGAGGCCAAAAGGAATCAAAACCACCAAACATGTTTTGAGGGTTTGTCTCATAATTTCCGCGTGTTGTTGGTTGATCTTCCAAATCAAGCGGTCCCATTACAAGCACAAAGATTTGGAGTCTGTTGACACCAACATCTTACCGCGTACAAATAATATGAATGAAGTCATAATATTAGGAAGGAAAGATCTTCAACCCAGGGAAACCGCAATGCATGAAGAAAAAGAAGAAGAAGATGAGATTGATGAAAATGAAGAGTTTGAGTTTGATGATGAAGAGGCGCGCGAAGAACATTATAAAGCAGATGATGCTTCTAGCGCGGTTACGGATAAACGTGAAGACCAAACTTTGGATAACATCAAGTTTCTTGAAATGGGCATCTTAGAAAATGAAAATAACGGGGCTAAGATTCAAGAAACGGGATCTAAATCCGTCAACGCTTCTGTGGGTCATAGTCGATATGGTTTTGATTCAACTCGGATGTTAGAAGAATCTAAAACATCCTTAAAGATAACTAATATGTCAGCGGTTGTTGAACCACAAGCAACCTTAACTAAAGAAGATCCGGATGATGTTCAGCATGATGCCATTGACTCGACTGATTTTATACGGCTAGATGAACTTGACAACAGTGAAGGTACTGTAGTGGAATGATGCAAGATGGTTTGTGATGTGAATTTGAAAGAGTTCATATCATTTGAAATGTTATGTTGTGGACGTTGATGGATAATGTAGGCAGCCAAAAATGTAATAAGCCAATAATGTATTAATGGGTTTAATCTTTATAGCATGATAGGAAATTTAACCATTGGGTTAGAAACTTAGAATCACAAATGTTACATCAGTTTGGGCCTGGGTTTTGTAGGTCCGGCCCAACATTTGCACACCGTCTAACAAATTATTCGTATTTAATTATATCTAAATTGATGATATAATATAATAATAAGTTTAAAAGTGGATCATAAAAATATAAAATATGAAAGGCATATCCAGCCTAGGAATGTACAAACTTAGGTGAGAAGACCAAACATTTTTCCTGATTCTTTCATAGGAAAATGATGGTCTAGAAACTAGCAGCCAATGCACTGTATTTCACATCTAATCCTGCCAAACCATAAAACTTTTACAATATATTTCATGATTAATCAAAACAACATATATAACCATGCCTGTTCAAAAAAAATATGTTAGTATTTAGGTCCATGTGATTTGAGTAAAGTTACATATTCAGATACTTTTAAAAGTAAAGGTAATAAGTTAGAGTTTTGTGCTTTCAATTTTGTAAGGAGTTTGAGTGTTAGGATTGCTTGGGGCAGCATTTGTCAATCCATGAAAGAGGGTGGGCTTGTAATTAGACAAGAAATTTTCTTGGTGTAGTAGGGTAGCGTAGCGCCGCAAGCCACCTCACTAGTTTAACACCCCAAATCTCAACCAAGGCATTACGCATGAGCGCCAAGATGTGAAAAGCCCCTTTGGGCGTTATGCTAGTAGCGGGCGCTAGAGTGTATGGGATGGGGCCACAATTTTAATCCAGCAAATCACATTACCTATACACATTTTTACATATATAATAATAATAATAATAATAATAATAATAATAATTGTGTTTTCAGTTAAACCATGACATGTTTTTGAGTGAAAAAATAGTGGGAGCTCTCTGTCTATGTGACGGGACGTTTTTCACGCTTTAGTTAACCACTACACATAGTCTAAAACCTAATCATGTTACTTTCCTGTTAAGCTAAGGCTAATTTTTTGTTACGTTAATATAGACGATAGAGCCTTATCGGACTTAATTGATCATCTTCATGTGAGCATGGTTGTAGCCTATAGGGAGCAAATAGAATTTTGATAGGGATGACAATGATACATTATTCATCATTTATGTAAAACGTGTGAGAGGTTTGTAAATGATACGATATCTTTAAATATAAAAATTGTGGTCCATTTAACGTTTAAAACATATATTTAAAAGAATCAATTTTTGATGTTAAGGCTTTTCATAAGTTGATTAGATGGACCAGCCAAACCGCACTAACCCGGTACTATCAAAGTTATATTATTAGTTGTTGGTTTAAGGTCTTAGATTTAATGATTAGTGGAGTAATAACCCAAGAACAACCTAATTTGACATAGATTCTATGGTATTTCTGGTTGTAAAATTAGCCTATTGCACATGAATTCATGTAGATAAGCAATCATTTAAGTATTTATATTCAAATACTCGTAATAGTTTTGTATTTCAGAAGCTACATTTCAATATTAAATATTGATATAAGATTTAAAAATTTGATTATTCGTGTGAAGGAAAAAAACAAAAGGCCTTAGTTGTCCGTTTGATGAGCACTTTAAGGTTGATGGGGATGTTTTGGCCCACAAACCCATAATGTATTAACTGATAATAAGAAACTCCAACCAAGTTATGTTCTGTCTTCCGTTCACAGGAAGGAGGCCCTTCCCTTGTATTGTGCAAACCATCTCATTCATAGGCCCTTACAAATAAATAAATAAATAAATATAATCTACTTATCTATTTGTATCTTTATATAAATATAATATATGGTTCGTTCCTTGTGGGGATTTTATTTTCCATGTCAAGTGAAGCGTGGAACTAGTGGAATAATTACCTAAAGTACAATATTACGGATACATATAAAAAGTAATCTACATATATAATTAGACAGCCTTTACATGTAATTTTCACAAACTTTAAAAGAAAAGGTTTTTCTTTTAAAGGTGTGTTATTAAATTAAAGAGAATAAAACCCTTAATTTTAGTTTTGTGATGCAAATATTTGGTATATAATAGTTATATGTATTAACTAACAGTACACCATATACTGGGATACCGCTTAAAGTGGTGCGTCTAAGCTCTTAGATTTGATTAAAAAAATATTTTTGAAAAATTATGGACCCCATTAAACTCATTACAAAGGTAAGTACAACTGTCAAGTTTCATTTAAGGTGTTCATAAATCGTTAATGCTAACTAAACCACCCAAAAATAAAGCAATGTTGGGTTATAATTTATGTGGTTTAAAGCTTTAACCAACAGCTTGGATGTTAAAACCAATCGTATAAACCGCGGCAATGGTCTAACTTTTTTTTTTCTTATACTTGGATATGTAGGTACCTATATAAATAATTGTTAAATCTATTATAATAAATAACTACCCATTTTTGCCACTTGTCACTTTCATAACCCTTCTTTTTTTTCAACATTTCAGTATTGATCCTTATATTTTGAGTCATTTCAATATATGAATTGAAGTTTATTTTTCTTGAATGTAAATCATTCGATTCATTCATTAACATTAATGTTGAAAGATAATAAAATAAGAAAATATCAAAATTGAAGTTGCGGACCTATTAGAATAAAATTTTAAAATCACAAGTAATTAAAATCAAAGTAAACCATAACTTGTTTATAAACTAGGATTTGAGCAGCAATACATAATTTTTTATATAAGATTTGTTTCAAATTTGGATTTAAAATTTTTCCATATGTATTTGAACTCAGGAAAATGTGTATTTTCTTAATTTTCTCCTACCATTTTATATAAATATTGCAAACATGAAAAATACATTTTATATATATCTCGGTGTTTAGCATTAAATCATTGAAGTTGAATATTATAATTATAATTATAATCCATATGAATAACGATTTACTATATGAACTATCTATCATTTATTTTGTATGACTTTTATGTGCAGTATAAAAGGTTAGCAACAAAAAGATCAATATTTGGTTTTCAATACTTTCTTTCATAACTCAAGACAAAAATGCTCCAAAAACATATATTTTATGACTTGATTTATACTTTTTTATACATTCAAATATATTAAATTTAATATGCCTTATAATACAAATTGCTTAATTAAAAGCATTCAATTTTTTAAACAAAAAAATCCGTTTCAATCCCTTTCCACTATTTTTGCTTTCCAAAAATCATTTAGGATATGAAAACCTAGAATATCGTTTTCATCAGTTATTCATTCAAATCATTTCAATATTATATTACTTAGTAATTTTAATTTTAGACAGATACAATAATTTGAGGTTATGTTAGTGTAACTTGTTGGGTAGTACATAATTAAAGTGTCTATTATAGTTTATATTTAAAATAATAAAGCTATACATAATTTTTTTTTGAAAAAAAAAAAGAATTTACTGTTATTTGAACATGGCTTTAGGTTAGTATGTATTTTTATCATTTTCCATTCATATGAAATGAAACAAATCATTTTGTTATATTTAAATTTTGGGGTTTATATGTTTCTTGATTATACAATTGCTAATTTTAATATATAAAATTAATTAAAATTTGTCATATGCAGAATATTAATAACAACAAATAATTTATCATGATCAATCAATTTCAGATTCTAATGATGATTATATCATCAAAATTTCAGGTAATCTGTTTTTTGGGATAATCATGTTTTTTTATAAACATGAGCAAATGATCTCAAATGACATCATGTATATTAATTGATCAAAATGTATGCTATTTTATGTCTATGGATATTTTTTTGTTAATTTCATGGATATATATTATAATTTATCTAGGGTCGCGGTATGTACTTGAATAACCTTATTTGTCACACGGACATATATGTTACCTTATAAAGAGTTACAAGCAGGCATCGACTAAATATTTTGATTTTTGATAAACAATGTATATCAACCAATACAATCATAAATGTAGTGTACCAGAAAGGTTTTACTCCATCCGTTCCATTAAATGTGCCAATGTTTCTTTTTTTTTTGTCTCATTATAAATGTCTACTTTCAAAATTTATTAGTCAGTTTCCAAATTTACCCTTAAACACACACAACTAATATTAATAACCAATATTATTGTACCCAATTTCCAAGGGCATTATTATCATTTGGTAAGCAAGAAAAGTAACCATTCAATCTACCTTAAACTTTGTGTTTTTCAAACCATGACACTTCTACTGAGACGGAGGGACTACTTATTTGTAACATATTTGCGTTATCTTAGTTATGTAATTTCTGTAATTTTCATATAAATTGTAATTATATTAACAAATATATTATCATTTTATTGACTGTAATTCACTTAATGCTTAAAGTTACAATTTTCATCAGTTACCGGTGTAATACACGGGCCTCAATCTAGTCTATTATAATTTAACCTTCTTAAATATTTTGAAATGATAAGCGCTTTATATCATTAAAAGCCAGCATGTTTTTTTTTATATTTCACAAACAAAAAAAAACAATTTAATTTTGGAAAATTGGATTTAAATAATCTCACCTTTAATGCATTGGCCAATAATAATCCCACCTCCGGTATTTTCTGCTGACAGTCCCAGAAATACCGGAGGTATTTTCTGGCCAATAACAAATTGATTTCAGTAACAATTTGTTATCCGGGTCGGTCCCGGTATCCATTTGGAATTTGTGTGATAATGGTAAATTAAATTCGTTTCGGGTTCATGGTAATTTGCTAAACGGGTCGATTCTGAAACCCGGGTTGCCTGATGTTAGTTGTAATAGTTTAATTGTTCTTGATTTTGGGGGTAATTTGTTTATCGGGGGTGTTCCTGAATTTATTACTGGGTTCTTGATTTTATTGGGGGTAGTTGTAATAGTTTAATGGTTCTTGATTTTGGGGGTAATTTTTTACATAAATAAGAGAAGGGGTGAGTATTACATGTAAGTAATATGAGGGGAAAAAGGAAACGGGAAAAGCCATGTAGGATTTAAATAAGCCAAGTCACCTGTCACATCATTAAAAACTTAACCCCCATTAAAAACCTAACCCCGTTAAGTTTTTTTAACGCTGGTTTATAAAACAAAAAACATTGAAAATGTGGGACTGTCAGCGGGAAATACCGGAGGTGAGATTATTATTGGCCAATGCATTAAAGGTGGGATTATTTAAATCCAATTTTTCTTCAACTTTTATATATTGAAGTCCCAAAACATTTCAAAAACGGAAAAGTCAGTCTACCCAATTTTGTTCCATACACTTATATGTTGTTTTTGAATAGTGAGTTTCAATAGAGCCCAGCGACACTTACAAAAAGCAACACTTTTCCACCAAGCACCAACTGAACCACACCTCTAAAAGCTTTTAAATCTATGTATTAACCACAAGAAATTCAAATTATTGATGTCGCTTATAATCTCTTTAATCAATATTGGGCTCTCTACCTTCATGAAGTTTCTCATTTCTCATTTTCCACATCCTTGAGTTGGGTACCTTCAAAATGCCATGAAAAGTCTTCTCTTACTCTCCTAACCATACACTTATATAATTATATATAAAATAGCTATTTGTTATATATAATTTATATACAATGCAACATTTGTGACAAAAATATTTTTCAATTAAATAATTATTTGTTACTATTTCAATCAATCAATCAATCATGCCCAGTAAAATCCCACCGACAGCAAAGCTATAAGTAGGGTCTGGGGAGGGTGGGATGTAGGCACACCGTACCTCTATCCAAAGGAATAAAGAGGTGGATTCCAGAGAGACCCTCGGCTCTAAGTACAAGTGTATGAAGCAAAATAAAGGAGATCAAAGTTTAACAGTTATATAAAAACTACTACTAATTATAATAATATTAATAATAAGATCACAGTTTAACAGCTATATAAAAGCTAATAATAATTATAATAATAATAATATATGTAAGGGAAATACCATTATGGTATGTGACCTAAATAAGTTAAGTCTAAGCTCTAAGGTATTCAATTCTCTCTAAAAATCCTTAACTTTAATTCTACTTCTCCACGAATTCCTATCCTCAACCATGTCCTCGGAGAGGTTTAGGTCTATCAAATCATGCCTAATCCTCTCATCCCAAGTCAATTTCGGTCGTCCTCTACCCCTCCTCCCCTCTATTTGTTACTATTTAATTAGTCAAATTTAATGAAGTGGATTTTCATTTTTTTGATTAAAAAGTTTTATAATCTATTTAGGGGTAAACAAGTCATTATATTATTTATTTATCTTTTCCAAAAGTATGTGCTTTGATATAACAAAATTGGGTTAATAGACCATTTCGTCATTCGGGTTATGTTTTTTCCTTGAAGTTTTTAGAGACTTTGACATACAAAAACTAGATTAAGAGACTTGTTTATGAAAACATAATAATGTATTATAATATTAACTAAAGAATAAGTATGTACGGAAATTAAGAGAGACACATTTGCATTTCACAACGTAACAAAATCTAGAATAAATTTTTTTTTATTTGAACTTATATCAAAATTTAGACCAAGAAGAAAAGAACATAAATCATTGACGTCACGAAAAAATGACTCATCTTTCGATCATGATTATTGTTGGGTTATGAAGGCCTTTGGGCCGGTTTTATTAGGAGGCCCAGTTTTGGTTCCTAATTATGTTTAACCCTAATACTGTTTATTATATATATCCCATCATGTAATTGTAATCTTTGTTCTGAGCTAATAAGAAAACCTAGTTGCAGCCCGTGGACGTAGGTCCCCTCGCGGGGACCGAACCACGTTAAATTCTTGTGTCGTTTATATTTTCGTTTATGCGTGTTTATCGTTGTGCATGTGTGTGCTGTTTCGCTTCCGCGCGCCGCTTTGTTCCTAACAAGTGGTATCAGAGCTTTGGCTTGTTGGACACACGGTTCGTTGCACTGGTAACGATTTCGCAGAAGGTTTTGGTTCGAATCTGTTTTTTGGTGATTAGGGTTGGGTGGGTCCGTCGCCCTGAATAACTTAACTCCTGAAGGTCGTCAGTTTTTTTATTGGTTCGATAGAAGGTCAAAAGGTTTTAAGGGAGTTGCCTATTGTCGGCTAGGATTGCCGACTGAGTATGTCGCCGGAAAACCGAGATACTGGTTTGAGTAACCAAGGTTCCTTGGATGTCGTCGGAAAACGAGACAGGTGGTTAACTGTTTGTGTTGCGAGGGCAGGGTTTTGGATCAGTTTGGCTGGGTCTTGAGTCGCCGGAATCTGTGGCCGGAGTCGTAGTCTGGTTAATCGCCATGGAAGATGAGGATGACGACTTGATTTGAGGTCACGTACTCCTTTTGGTTTGTGATGTTTTGTTCTCTTGGGATGTGTGTGGTTCACCCAAGAACTTTTGGGGGTGATGGTACGTACACTGTACACACACAAAAAATAAAAATAAAAATAAAAAATAAATAAAAGGGAAATAGTTTATTACTATTTTCATTATTTTTGGTTGTATTTGACCAAGACATGTTATTTTACCAAGGAGTTAAGGTTTTTTTTTTTCAAGGTTTTGGCGTTATCATCAACCATAGTTATTTTAATCGGGTTTTGTGAAGATCGTTTGGGTTCCGGGTTAGATTTGTTTGCAAAAGATTAGTCTGAGGTAACAGTTTATAGTTTATTTATAGTTACTAGATTTATCGGTTATAGCAGGAGCGAATTGGTTTATTTGGCAGTGTTCTGTTGAACAATCATCAAGTTTAGGCCCGTGCCCTTGTTGTGTCTGTTCACTGTTTTCGATTTGTTCTCGTTTGTTATTGTTATAACTGAAGACGAGGTGGTTATGATCGGAATGTTGACGGTTATGGATTTTGGTTGATTGGTTTGTCATGTGAACTTGGATATAGTACTGGTGATGGATAAACTTGGAGAAAATGGAACCAGCGGGTGTGCTGGTGACGGCATAAGTGAAAAAAAAAAATGAGGTTAGTGGCAAGTCATGTAAACTATTGCTCGTTTGGATGATCTTTCGGTTAGGGTTTGAGTTAACTGATCGTGTGTACGGTCATAGAACCCTTGGTACCGCTTGATTTCATGAAAGTTCTACTGTTGTTATAGCTGTTTGCCTGTTAGCTGGTTCGAAACTGTGATTATTACTTCTTGTTCGTTTGGAATTGTGAAGTTATATCTTGTTTGGTGGTGATCAGTGGTACACCATTTGAGAGGTTCATAATCTCGTGTTGGGAAAAGTTATTTGCCGGGATAGTACGAGTGGGGTTCATCTCATGGAGTGTTGGTGTGGCATGGGTTGGGATAACAGAGACAGTGGGAGCTGGGCATAGTCGACTTGGTAGGTTGCGTAGAGGTGAGACATTTTAAGGGTCGATGTCGAAAGGTTTGGAATTCTGCTTTTGAGAATGTATCTGGGGTTGATGCATTGGGACTCAGTGAAGGCAGTGACGACTCTTGGGTTCAAGATTATGGTATGCTTTATTTGTTACTCACCTCAATGAAGCATTGTTGAATCTTTTAATTAAAGACTTTTGGAAGATACGAGTTTTTCTTTGTATCGTCGGAAGAAGTGAACCAACTTCCGAGTTATAAGGTCTTGGCTCGCTGAATCGGGTAGAGCTAAGGGGTTTCAGTTTGCAGACATGAAGCCTGGAGCCACAGTGATGTTAGTTTGAGCGTATTCGGAGGAGGTCTGAACATGTTCGGGGTTTTGGTAACAGTGGGAGCACGCAGGTGTGTTCTAGGTTTGTTTCCAAAGGGACGTTGGGTTCGGAGGACCAGGAATCCGAATGTGAAAATCTCTCCTGGTATAGTCTGCTGATTTGGAGAGTGTTTTTCCTCTGGAAGTCTTTGAAGCCGGTTGTGTGAGTAAGTGAGGGTCGGTTAAGATTGAGGATGAGTCATTGGCGAGTTTTGTCATGGCTGGGTCTGGGATGACCGGATTGGAGTTCTCGGGAGCTTCAATAGGCCTTTCAGGTAACTGATGAGAAGGGCGGATGCAACCAGGGTGTGGATTGGTAGAAATCTTAGTTTGTTCCTAGAGAACTGGAGGCTTGGAGAACTTCTTTTGTTGAAGTTTTAGCTTGTTCTTGGAACTGGAGGCTTGGTAGATTTCTACTACTGAAGATTACTAGAGTTACTGGATGAATGAGATTGTTATATTTACTTGGATGGCAGGCTGGAATTTATCGCAAGGCCTTCAAGTGGGAGATTGTTGGGTTATGAAGGCCTTTGGGCCGGTTTTATTAGGAGGCCCAGTTTTGGTTCCTAATTATGTTTAACCCTAATACTGTTTATTATATATATCCCATCATGTAATTGTAATCTTTGTTCTGAGCTAATAAGAAAACCTAGTTGCAGCCCGTGGACGTAGGTCCCCTCGCGGGGACCGAACCACGTTAAATTCTTGTGTCGTTTATATTTTCGTTTATGCGTGTTTATCGTTGTGCATGTGTGTGCTGTTTCGCTTCCGCGCGCCGCTTTGTTCCTAACAGATTATGATAAGGAAATGTAGCATCATTGTGGAGATAAAATGTCTGCTAGATAACCTGTTCAGACCCTAGTTGAATCGGTGAGACGTATTCGGATCTACAAGAACTTTGGAAAGAATCGGTTGACAATTGAAGAATGAATGATCTTTATTTATGAGGATAAAGATTATAAGCTATCTTTATCCCCTTTACAAGAATGAATGCCCCCTGTTTATATACAGTCTTCTGGTTCTCCCTTTTATCCTTGCCTAGTGGGTTCTTGTCTTTCCCACATAAGTTATCCCTTTGTCCGATCCCTTAGACAAGCGTGTGGCGGTGGCAGGCCCTTTTCAGGGGAACAGTGTTCCTTTCCCTCCTATTTCTCATCTTCCCGCTCATTTATATGCTTGGGCTGGCTTTCCATGATTTGGGCCTGTTCAGGTGGTATCTCATCAAGTCCCCCAGTCCAATGGCTTAGTTATTTATGACTAAGTCAATAGACTAACACTATAGTAGGCACATTTATCTTCTTTTTTCCTTTTATATTTTGTTTGTGGAGTGTATTCGCTTATAATTCAATTTTCTTTCCTCCCCTTTTTATTAGTATGAAGTTTTCCTTGAACGGGAAAAGGAAAAGTATGAGGCTTTCAAGGAAGAGGTTGATGCTGCCCGGGTTAAACAGGAACATGTTATTTCAGGATTGTAGGACAAAGTGAAGGTTGTTCAAAGGGATCATGCATGGATGATGAAGGAGGGGTTTGGCATGGTCTATGAGAGGGCTCGTACTGGTCGCGAGACTTACCAAGTTCGTGACGTGCTGAATCGAGCTGTCTTCTCTTCCGGCTTTTAACATGGACTTAAAACAGGGTATGATCACAGCGCCCAAGGAACACCCACACTTGAGGTTCTCATCTTTTCTAAAACCGCGGCGACTGAAGCCGAAGAGGCTTATCGTGCTTATAATGCCCACATCCCTCCTATCCTGGTTCAGCTGTCTTCCAACCCCGACGTGTCAGTGGAACCCTTCTTCCCCCTACCCATGATAGCTTATGATCATGTTTGTTGATTATCCTCTTTTGTGAATTGCTTTTGCTTTTATTTGATAACATGTGTATTTACCCCTCGAGGGTTAAGACTTTTATGTTTAATGTTATGGCCGTGTAAGGCGATGCAAGACTAAAAATGTGTCTGCATGTCATAACTTTTTAGGACCCTGTTTTTCTGGGGTTCCCTTATTCCTTATATTTGTTTGCATGTCATAACTTTTTAGGGCCCACCCCTAAACTAGTGACAATTCTGAAAATGCCTCTCTGGCCTCCCTTAGGAGGTCATGATACCTTTCGGACTGATTATTACAAGTTATGTTATCTCTATTACAATCTCCCTCCTTATCCTTGTGCTTCACCTTCTTTATATAAGATTTCTGAGAACCTTTCTTTACCCTTCTTCTCTTTGATCGTGCCCTTGACCGGCGGATTTCTCTCTTCACCGCCGAACCGACAGAGGGTCCTCTTTTACCTGCTGGTCTTTGCCTTTCTCCTCCAAGCATGCGTATGGCGGGAATGAGCGGGAATAATCTGGGTAGAAGGGAAAGGTGATCACTGTGCAACCTGAGACAAGTCAGACACCGCCACACGCATGCTTGGAGGAGAAAGGCAAAGACCAGCAGGTAAAAGAGGACCCTCTGCAGGTTCGGCGGTGAAGAGAGAAATCCGTCGGTCAAGGGCACGGTCAAAGAGAAGAAGGGTAAAGAAAGGTTATCAGAAATCTTATATAAAGAAGGTGAAGCACAAGGATAAAGAGGGAGATTGTAATAGAGATAACACAACTTGTAATAATCACTCCGAAATGTATCATCCTCTTTGATTGTCATCTTTACATTCTTTCTAAGTTCATAACGATCCGTATACGTCATCACGATTAAACTAGGGTCCGAACATAACCCAAACAAATTGAGTTATTTTTATACTTATGTTTTAAAATAAAAATAACATTAATATATACGTAAATGCCGCAGTTATAATAACGATCTAGAACACAGCTTGTTAAATAAGTGGGCTGATCAAATTTATAACAAGTGAGTTAATAAATATTTGTTTTTCAAATTTTTATTTAGAACACTATTTAAATTGTAAATTTTAAATTTTTATTTTCGTCATCTAATTATTAGTTCTTTTCATCAGATTATTAGTTTTCAAAAGTAAAATAGTTAGCCACCTATCTATTAATTTTCAAAACAAAATTTAAGTTTTTTTTCACTTATATCTTTACCTGCACTTAATTTTCTACCCTTAACTATTAGTTCTTAACTATTAGTTAACTATTAGTTAAATTGTCGTTAAAATTTTTGTGAATATATTTTTTTTTGGATTTTAAGTTAATTTTGTGTAAGGAAGTTTGTAATCTGATTGAACGTATTTTGATCTATTTATATTCAATCAATTTTGAATGAAACATTGAATAAGCCATCTACTTAATGTTTATATTTGTTCGTTTGAGTTTATTTAAGTGTGTTTATTTATATCCGTTCATGTTTGTTTGTGTTTCTTTATGTTTGTTCACATATGTTTATTTATGTTTATTCACATATGTTTATTTATGTTCATTTTACCTTTGTTCAATTATGTTCGTTTACGTTCGTTTATGTTCATGAACTGTTCATCTAAATTTAAACGAACGAACATTTAACCCAAGTTTGTATCGGAAAACATTAAGATTAAAAACTAAATCAAGCATACTTTTATAAATTTAAAATAACATAGTATTTTAGTAATCTGTCACCAGTAACAACCGTTCTAGGCCTAGAATCAAGGTTGGCGTGGTGGTTGTAGTATGAGTGATGAAAATTAAAAAATGGTTGACATGAATAGGGTTTTATAAATAAAAGAAAACGTAAGGGGGGCGACCGAATCTAAATTGGTGGTAGATTTACCGGAGCTCAATCCGTAATTCAAGAGAAATCCAATAAAGAAGGGGGGCGAATTATATAGGTGACGATAGTGGTTACCGCATGAGGGGGGAGGTTGACGATGGTGGGTGGTAATTAGAAATTAACCGGTTATGGAGAAGATAGACCGGTGACAGATAATATATAAATGAGATAAATTAAATTAGGGTTTGATGATGAAAGAGTTTCACAAATAAATGAGATGTTATAACCCGTTTAAGTGTTATTCGGGTTTGGTGAGACCAATAAACCGTGAAAGTTATTGTTTGATGATGAAAGAGTTTCACAAATAAGTGAGATATTATAACTCGTTTAAGGGCTATCCGAGTTTGATGAGACCCATAACCCGCTTATTTTTTTTTACCTTAAGTAAGATGTCATAACCCGTTTTAAGGACTACTTTTCATTTTGTGAGACACATGACCCGAAAAAATTATTGTTTGATGATGAAAGGGTTTGGTAAAACCTATAACTCGCTTAGCTTTTTTTATAATTTAAACGGATCAAACGCATAGAATTTCACCATTCATAAATGAAAGAATTTGATGGTGCCATATAACCGCGGGGGGGGGGGGGGGGGGGAGGGGGATAGCGACACCTACGATTTTGTAGGCAGTTATATAAAGTATAGATATATAAAATCAAGTTTGTTAATTAAGACCAAAAAATAGCGAATGAAAACAATTAAACTGACACAAATTACGAAAAGCCAATTTAAAAAAAATAATCAAGTTAGGGTAATCGCTTGTTTAAATTGTTAGCAAGTCACTACCTAAAATATCTACTAATGTTTAAATGAGTCGACCAAAACACAACACTGTTGAAGTATGTCCAACATGACATGAATAAATGTTGTTGTTACACTATTTAACCCGTTAACAAACTTGAAACAGCAGACGAGCCTTGATCAAATAAAATAAGAAACCTCATTTCAAGTGCTTACTATTAAACGCTTTTCTTTTCTTTTTCATAAAACTTGCAACCAGAAGGCCTCTAACCTAGTTTTTAAAAGTGTGTACATAAAGTTGTTCTTACCAAATGGTTGAAGGTTCGAGTTAAAAAAAAACTAGACAAATTTGTAGATTCAAGATGATGATTATTGGTTTAATTGAAGTTATTGTTACAAAAAAAAGGAGATTAATAAAAAGAAAAAACCTTTAAACTTGCTTTACAAGAACATGCATCTTGCTCCATAGTTCTTAACGTGAAAACGTTTTACTCATGATTTCAATATTATATAACGTGTAATTATATATAACCTATATGATTAATAACGTATTCATCTCATATAAATCATTAAAATACGATCACCCACATTTTTAATACATTCCAGGAACATGATTAACACCAATTTAAAAAAGATAAGGTTCATTTTAGGCTTTTAGCTGCAAATTGGGTTGTTTAAACTTTTACTTAATTGATTGCAAAGTAAATTTTGAATTCCTTTTACTCTTGCAAGTTAGCATTCAATGATAAACCTAAAACACGACATGATTTTAATTTTAATTGTGGCCAACACAATACGGCATGATAAACTACATAGGACATTACGGATTTGCGGCTTAAGTAATACGGAACAATTTACAGCCCTTTAGCCTTTGTAAAACAAAACCCTCATTCCAAATGCTTAGTACTTGACGCATTATTTGTCTTTTATTTAAATAGATGTCATTACGAATATTGCATTTTTTTTAGTTTCACTTTATATACTTTAAATACTATAAGTATTTAACCCATTTACATTTTATATGGTTTGATAATTCTTGTTGAAAATGGCGTTGTATTCAAAATACATTATTCTTTTTGTTTCTTAACCTCTACGAGGGTCGCTACCATATTAGTGTCATGGCGAACCGAATGATTCCGATGGAAAAATATCGATGTCAATATCTATATTAATGAAACTGGTACATGTAACTTTCATTTAATTTGATTTTTCTCTGATAGAAATCTAGTATGCCTTCGTTAGTGAAGAAACACCAGTCGAACCCTGACAGATTACAAGTAACTTGAGGGTTAGATAGACGTTTCCCACGAGGGGTTAGTTCCGGCAAGATGGTTCTTCCGATAACCTGCAAAACAGACACCGTGAGCTCGTCACTAAGAAAGGGGGGGGGGGGTTCCTCCTTGTGACCACCCTCCGGCGTGAGAATCAGTCTATATTACTCTTTGAATATAAAAGTATATTATTAATACTAGAGCAGTTATCAGGTAAATTATACAAGATATTAGATGATGAAATGATATTACCATTTGATGTCTTTTATAGCCGAAGGTGGGTTTCCAAGGAGGTTTAGCCGGCCTACTACTCTGCCAACTGTGGCCTACGCACGTGCTCTGCTGGTAATTGGTAGATAGGCAGCGGCTGACAGTGACCAGGCGTGCTGTTCACTTTTCCTTTTCCACCAACTACAGGCTAGGCACGTGGTATGGCAGGAGTTGGTGAGCAGGCGGCGGCTTTTGGTCACAGTGCTGTGGCGTGTTGTCTGCCATGCTGCTGTCAGTGAGCTGTCGTATCGTTGGTCAGATCTTTTGTCCATACCTCGTCAGGTATCACACAAAAGATCCTCCATTATTATACGGACTGGCTCATTTAGGCGGGAGTTTTCCCCCTCCCGCCTTTATGCGGGAATGTTCCTGGCTTTGCTCATTCCTTCTTCAGGTGACTACTGAATTATTATGAGTCTGAGCCTTATGCGTGTAGCCATGCTGCGCGGGTGGCCAGTCCCTAATGGCGGGTATCCGCACCTGCGGGAACAGGGGATACTTGGAAACCATAGGGAGGCATTTCCTGCGGGACCAGCTTGCGTACCGCATGTGAGGTCGTCACAACTCTAAGCGTGGTGGGTCCTGCAGGTTTGGTAGGTCGCGGCGCAGACGTCCCTATGGTGAAGTCTGCGGGTTCAACTGCGCAGACGTCCGTTTAAGGAGTCTTGCGTGTTCAACTGCGCAGACGTCTCCTTTTAAGGAAGTCTTGCGGGTCCTAACCGCCTCTGCTGGGACCTACCTCTTCAAGTCCCCCCAGTCCAATGTTCTGCTCATGAATGTTTAGTAAAGTGAGGTGAACTTTTGGACTTAAACTAGGGGTTTTTGAAAAGGGTTTAGTTTTATGGGTTTTCCGCGGGAAGTCTTACCCACGGGTTTCCCAATGTCACGCAGAATTTCCCAATGTTCTGCTTGATCTCTGGGATGATGCGGATAGGTCTGTAACCTCCCCGCAAGTCAGGAGCGTTTAGAACCTTTTGTGTAGATTCTCCATGAGGTCTTGGTGGTTTTGAACATAGTGATCAATCATGTTATAACCACCAATTCCATCCTGAAGTTTCAAACAATCTAGTTCTTGACGTTCCCGCTATGCGGGGATGTTAATCCCGTTTCTGCAAGCATGGCCCAGAAGATCCTTCTTGGTTTCAATTCCCATGGAGTGCTCGGTATGCGAAGGGTTTTGCCTTGACGCTGTACCCGCACTTCGTCTTATTAGTTACTTTACTCCCAAGGTATCCCTGGCGTTAAATCCCTGCAGGGCTAGGTGCGTGAAGGGTTTTGCCTTGACACTGTACCCGCGCCTGACTTATGGTTGTCGAGGTGTTCCTGGCATTTAATCCCCTGCGGGCGCTAGGTATGTGAAGGGTTTTGCCTTAACACTGTACCCGCGCCCGACTTACAATTGGATGCCGAGGTATGACTTTTTACGGGTGTTAGGTATGTGAAGGGTTTTGCCTTAGCACTGTACCTCTGCCCGTTTTGTAGTTTGGTGGAATGCCAAGATATTCTCGGCTTCACTTCCCTGTGGGTGCTAGGTATGTGAAGGGTTTTGCCTTAACACTGTACCCGCACCCGGCTTTATAGTCGGGTTTTTTCCGGTTTCCGTTCCCTGCGGGTGCTAGGTATGTGAAGGGTTTTGCCTTAACACTGTACCCGCACCCGGCTTCATAATTGGGTTTTTCCGGTTTCCGTGCCCTGCGGGTGCTAGGTATGTGAAGGGTTTTGCCTTAACACTGTACCCGCACCCGGCTTCATAATTGGGTTTTTCCGGTTTCCGTTCCCTGCGGGTGCTAGGTATGTGAAGGGTTTTGCCTTAACACTGTACCCGCACCTGGCATCATAATTGGGTTTTTCCGGTTTCCGTGCCCTGCGGGTGCTAGGTATGTGAAGGGTTTTGCCTTAACACTGTACCCGCACCCGACTTCATAGTTGGGTATTCTTGGCCTCTGTTCCCTGCGGGTGCTAGGTATGTGAAGGGTTTTGCCTTAACACTGTACCCGCAGCCGTCTTACGGACAACTGGATAGCCAGGGTAAGGGGTTTTTCCCGCTTACTTTTCGAATCTTTTTGAATATTTAAAATTTGAAGAGTTGGTGAAAGGATAGGAACAGTCGTCGTGCGACGGTTTCTTCTGACTGTGTCAGGACGTGTCAGGACGTGCTGGAAGTTATGGCGACGTGACATTATATGGTCATTCCAGACGCTTTTTACGGCGCGTGGGCGCGATTTTCCGGGCGCGTGGCCGCTAAATTAAATTCACTCGTCCTTTCAACAGCTGTTGCCAGCTTGCTTGGTGCCACATGTCACGGTTTCATTGCACCTTCAATTTCTCTCTCCTCCGCATTAAATTCATCGCAATAATTGCGATCACTATATAAAGGGGAAGAGGGTCCTTTGTAATTCACACCTTCACTTCTTCTCTTCATCTCTAAGGCGATTTCTGGTGAATACTCCCTTATTTAATCGAGCATTCCTCCGAAATCGTTTTTTCTTCCTCTGCAATATGTCTTCCCATGATGCTGAAGCTGTAGCCGACGATAGGAGTACTGCTGGCGAGTGCCAGTGTGCTCTACCTGTTGATCTGTACCAGTACGTTGTCAGGAAATTCATGCTTGAGTCTCTTGAGCCTGAGTTTCCTGAACCCCAGCAGACTGTGTACGATGCCCCCAGTGGCAAGATCGGGGTATATGCTGCATTCTTTGTTTATGGGAACCTTAGGTTCCCATTGACAAAGTTTGTGTACCGTGTCTTGGAGAGGCACGGTGTGCACCTGACCGAGGTGCATCCGATGGCGATTGCCAAGGTTCGGCACTTCGAGTGGGTGTGCCGAATTCTGGGCATTGAGCCCTATGTGGACCGCCTGATGACCTTCTATACTTGGAGGTGCATCCAGGGGTGGTACATCCTGACAACCCGGATCAAGGGTTTGAAGATTTGCGCGACCGAGCGCAGTCTCCGATCGTGGAAGCGGGAGTTCTTCTACATTTCTGCCCGCGCCATCCCCATTGCCATGAAGTTTAAGAAGGGGCAAGCGCTTCCGAGCCATCACGCTTCCAGCTACCAGGAGGCGGAATGGTTCGCGAAGATATCTCTTGTCCAATCTCCGGTTTACCGGTTTCTGGAGTCCGGGATGGTAATGCTGGGGATGAGTCGGGTATGGAAGGAGGCGTCTCGGTTTCCCATCCTTCTCGAATACGGTTTGAATTCTATTCCTTATGGTATGTCTTGTCTTTTTTGCTGATATGAGTTTGTCTTCTAACTGTTTCTTTTCTTTCAGAGGGGAAGGATTTGGAGTCGCTCCTGTACCCGCGGGAAGCTGACGGTCCCGTGCGGGTGGGTACTCGTGCTCTAGACGAGAACGAGTTGCCCATCCTGGAACAAACAGCGGATCGGTTTGTGGAGGTCTATCCGCTGGGCCACGAGATCCTGAGCCACCGGCGGCCAGGTAAGGCGTTATTCTATCCTCCACCTCTCAATGCTGTACCTGCTGCTGGAATTCCTGACATCCCGTCTTCTTCTGAGGAATCCGCAGATGGTCCTCCGTTGGTGCGGAAGAGGAAGGCTGCCGGCGGAAAAGGGAAGGAGAAGGCGGCCTCCACAGCCGATCCAGAGGTCTTATCTGACACTGAGTCAGATAATGAAGAGGTGGCGGGGAACCCCGGTGGTGAGAAGACCACTGTTCCGGAGGCTACGACTGCTACCTCCAGAGAACCAATGGCGACGACGGTGGCCGGCGTCAAGAGACCGGCTCCATCGGATTCGTCCCCGCCCGTCCGTACGTTCAAGCTCAAGAAAACCCGTAAGTACAAACATCCTTCTTATCTTTGTAGATTTATCACTTTATAAATTTATTGAAACACTTATCTTCTTGTGCAGGCGTGGATGTTGACGCATTCCAGGGTGGAGCGCAGAGGAGTACCTCTCCGCCGATGACGGTAGGCTCGGTCAGCCTACCTGAGGCGACGACCCAGGCGCCTGCGCCTGCTTCCGCTGGATCAGTTGCTCACTCCTTTGAGCCGACTGTTCCAGCCGAGATGACGTCACCGCCGGTGGTAAGTGCGATTTTTACAGCATCTTTCACCGAGCCGGCGGTTACGATTGCTGCAGATTCTGCGGCGGCGACCCCGACGGCGACCACGGCGGCCGCTACTATGCCTCCGCCACCGGCAACGACTGCCGGCCCATCAGGTACGCGCAGGGCTTCTCGCCAATCTTTGTCACCTTCCCATCTGCCCGACCTTTTGGATGGATTTCCCTTAGGTTCAGGCGATGGGTTCGGTGGCTATCGGCCTGTGATCGACCCTACAGGTGCGTAGGGTTCTTTTGGCTTTTATATTTTTTCTTCATCTTTTCCTAACTGCTTTGTTTCTTTTGCAGTGTCGGATTCCAATGAAGTGTATGTTCCGCGATGGAACATCCGCCGAGGAACAACCCTTCGTACCCCTGTGGAGTGCGTGGAATGGGCTCGCCACGCTGCTCCCCATGGTGCGTTGGGGGAATCCATGGCTAGCTACCAGAAGGGTAGGCTAACCAATGAGCTTCGGGTTCTCCAGGCCCGGATGCAGCCGCGCGTCGAGCTGCTTTGTCGTGAAAATGACAAGTTGAAAGCAGCTCGCGCCAAGGAAGTATCTCAAGCGCGGGCTCTTCGGGAGGAGAACCAACAGTTAGCCGCAGCTGCTGCGGAGAAGGAGAAGGCCTTCAAGGCCCTCGAGGTTGAGGTTCAAACGCGACTCGAGGCCCGCTCCAAGGCTGCCCAAGCTGTTAACGAACAGCTTCGGGTGGCTATGGAGACTGCGAGGAACGCAACCGAGAGGGCCACCAAGGCTGAAGCCGTTGCTGAGCCTTTACGCATGGAGAACGAGGAGCTCAAGGCTAAATTAGAGGCTCTCCAACGTGCTCATGATGCCTTGGCGATGGAAGATGCCAAGAAGCTCCAGGAGATCTTGGACCAGAGGGGCGTGCTTGACCATACCGAGCGGAAGCTTGAGGGCGTCGAAGATGCTGCCGCAAAGGAAGTGCTACTTGCCAACCTTAACAAAAGCGAAGCCGAACGCGCCTGCACCCAAGCTCAAGCCGCCCTTAAAGAAGCTCTGGTTGCCAAGGAATGGCTTCTTCGAGAAGCGTTGTCTCAGGTATGTTTAGCTTTACGTCTTCACGCTTTCCTTTGTACATAGAAAAGGTGTTTGACACTTGTATCTTTTTTTGTAGGTTGTGCATCGGGTCTTCTCAGAGACTACTTACGATGATGCCATGAGCGCAGCCCTCAACGCTTCTCATGAGGATGGGGAAAAGGCCGGCTTCCTGCTTGGTCTAGGGTTCGTTGAGAGAGGCTTCCCGCCTTCCAACTTCCCTTTGTTCAATGTGGACACCGAAGCTGCATATGACCAAGCGGTGAACCAATATGCCGCCTTCCCGCATCCGGTGGTGGAGAAGGTGAAGGAAGTCGCTGCTGCTGATGATGGACTTGCTATCCTCAAGGCTTTCCTTGAACCGCCACGCTCCACTGATGGGGCGGGTCCAAGTGGAAGTGGTCCTGAAGCTTGATTCTGAAGATCCCTTCCCGCCGCTAGGATAGACTAGATTTTGTTTTGTAGGCGGGTAGTTACCCAGCCATTCTTTGTAATATATCTTTGTGAAATACAAATCTTTTTGTGGATAAGACTGTTATTTCCTTTGGGTTCATTGCTTTATAAACCTTATATGACTTGCATACTTAGTTTAAATTAGCGATTTCCCAAGTGTTTAGAATAAGTTAACCTTGAATGTGGTTGACAGTAGGTTGAAGTTTTGCTTCCCCCTTTGTGAGTGTGCGGATAGGACCGGCACTTGCACTTGGTAGGATGGCTAAACTTTACCTATGTCTGACCTGCGCGTAGGTTTTTCCTTATCCTTTCAGAATGACTTTTAACCGTTCGACGCGCGGTTGTTAAAGAGTTAATGTTCAGCTTCCGCTACCAGGATTCATGCGGGTATACCGGCACTTTCACATAGTGGGATGGCTGAACTCTTCCCCTTTAACTGTCCTGCATGAAGGTCTTGTCATTTTCTGGGTTTATGCGGGTTTTGCCGCCTTCCCTGTGCAACGACTCTTGATGCGATGACTACCGGCATTAGTGTTCGAATCGACCATTCAACGCGTGGTTGTTAATAGGTTAGTGTTCAGCTTCCTCTACCAGGATTCATGCGGATATACCGGCACTTTCACATAGTGGGATGTCTGAACCTTTCCCCTTTAACTGACCTGCGTGAAGGTTTGATGCTTTTGGGTTTGTGCGGGTTTTGCCGCCTTCCCTGCGCAACGATTCTTCACTTGATGCGGCGGATACCGGCATCTCCATGTGCAAAGTTCATAAAAAATATAAATGTAAAATCATCAGCTTCAATTTGAAGGAGAATCGTTTCCATTAGAAGTGGCTCTAGGCCTTTTCTTTACAAATTTGGAATTGATCTACATACAAACTGTGTAATTGAGCTCCCATTAGGCGTGGCTTGGATGGGAGCACCATCGAGCCGACATGTATCTTGTTCGGGATCTCGTTGTTTACGCAGTATGTAGTCTCTGTTGAAGCTGCGATTTTTATTCGTGCGTTTCCCCAGGTGGGGTTCACGCATCAGCCTGCTCGATGCTCACTTCGCCACAAGGTGCGCGAGTGTCCCATCCTTGACAAATGCTTCGACCAAGTCCTTTACGTCTAAGCATTCTTCAGTGTTGTGGCCTTTGACTTTGTGAAAATCACAATACTTTCTCCGATCAGCGTTGTGGCGATGCCGGATAAACGGAGCCTTTGGCCACGGGAGCTCCTCCGTGGCGAATATCTCGGTCACACTCTTTGTGAGTGGCGTCCACCTGGAGTTCTTCTCCGGTTTCATGTTGTCTCTTCCGCCCAACCGATGTTGGAAACCGGACGGGGTGTCAAAGTTTACCCTTGACTGCCAAATGCCCAGCTTCCGCTTTTTGTTTAATCGGGCGGTAAGGACGTTGTTTTCCCTCGTCTTCTGGGTGTAGAGGTTCGTGCTCTGTGGAAGATCTCTACACAGTTGCCTCTCGGTTTCCGCAAAGCGTTTAGCTGCGGTCATGATGGCATCCCATGTGGATGGCATGCCATCTTTGCCCGTCAGGGTGCGGATGAGTTCCGGGTCGTTTGCGCCCTGGATGAAAGCGGCGCGAACGAGATCTTCGCTAACGTTGCCCAGGCTTAGCTTCTTCGAGTTGAAGCGAGTGATGTAGTCAGGCAAAGATTCTTCGTCCTCTCGGACGCACTTGAGGATTGTCCACTGCTCCTCAGTGTACTTTCTTTGCTGACTAAAGTGTTGGCTGAACTTCTGTTGGAAGTATGCCCAATCGTAGATGTGGTGGACCGGCAGACGGTCGAACCACGCTCTAGCTGCCCCGACCAGTGTCATTTGGAACATATAACACCACATGGGTTCCGTCCAGTTACTGACGGTCGCCCCCGCGATGAATCTGTTCAAGTGATCGTCAGGGTCAGAAATACCATCGTACGTGCCTATGTTGGACATTTGTTTGGCACTTCTTGGGGCGATTGCCTCCGCAATGTCCCTTGCGAATTTGGACGTTCCCGCCCTTGCCGCAGTTGGCGTGAATGTTTTGGAGAAGTCCCGTGGGCTGTTGCCCACGTTTATTGGACTGAATGCTTCTCCAAAACGCCTTCTCGGTTGGGAATCCGTTTCTTTACGCTTCCCTTTCGCCCTATGACGAGGGTTCGCGTCTTCCTCGGATTCCTCCGAATCATCATCGTACTCGAATTCTTCCACTTGTTGGATTGAACGTAAACGTTCATCCAACTCAGCTTGGAACTCTTTTTGACGTGCTTCGGCCCACGCTTTAACCTCATCGAGTGTTTGGCAGGGGAGCCTCGTCTCTTGATTTTCTAACTGGGTATCGGTGAATCCTAGTGTCTGATTATTTACTTCACTTGCCCCGGCTTGGGTAGCTGGGGTAGTGTTCGTAAAGTTTGTGTACTCGGTATTCCCCCTTATAGCTGGGGTCATAATTACCGGAGTCTCTTGGTTACTCGGTTTTGGGACCGGAGTATCCTTAACCATCTTTCCAGAGATTTTGAAAAAACTGGAGAAAAATAAAGTTCTAGCTTTATGCACGGATGGCGCCAATGAAGAAACACCAGTCGAACCCTGACAGATTACAAGTAACCCGAGGGTTAGATAGACGTTTCCCACGAGGGGTTAGTTCCGGCAAGATGGTTCTTCCGATAACCTGCAAAACAGACACCGTGAGCTCGTCACTAAGAAAGGGGGGGGGGGGTTCCTCCTTGTGACCACCCTCCGGCGTGAGAATCAGTCTATATTACTCTTTGAATATAAAAGTATATTATTAATACTAGAGCAGTTATCAGGTAAATTATACAAGATATTAGATGATGAAATGATATTACCATTTGATGTCTTTTATAGCCGAAGGTGGGTTTCCAAGGAGGTTTAGCCGGCCTACTACTCTGCCAACTGTGGCCTACGCACGTGCTCTGCTGGTAATTGGTGGATAGGCAGCGGCTGACAGTGACCAGGCGTGCTGTTCACTTTTCCTTTTCCACCAACTACAGGCTAGGCACGTGGTATGGCAGGAGTTGGTGAGCAGGCGGCGGCTTTTGGTCACAGTGCTGTGGCGTGTTGTCTGCCATGCTGCTGTCAGTGAGCTGTCGTATCGTTGGTCAGATCTTTTGTCCATACCTCGTCAGGTATCACACAAAAGATCCTCCATTATTATACGGACTGGCTCATTTAGGCGGGAGTTTTCCCCCTCCCGCCTTTATGCGGGAATGTTCCCGGCTTTGCTCATTCCTTCTTCAGGTGACTACTGAATTATTATGAGTCTGAGCCTTATGCGTGTAGCCATGCTGCGCGGGTGGCCAGTCCCTAACGGCGGGTATCCGCACCTGCGGGAACAGGGGATACTTGGAAACCATAGGGAGGCATTTCCTGCGGGACCAGCTTGCGTACCGCATGTGAGGTCGTCACAACTCTGAGCGTAGTGGGTCCTGCAGGTTTGGTAGGTCGCGGCGCAGACGTCCCTATGGTGAAGTCTGCGGGTTCAACTGCGCAGACGTCCGTTTAAGGAGTCTTGCGTGTTCAACTGCGCAGACGTCTCCTTTTAAGGAAGTCTTGCGGGTCCTAACCGCCTCTGCTGGGACCTACCTCTTCAGTTAGCCTTTCAAAAGAAACTAAAGGTGTATATAATTCTTTTTTCTGGGCATTCCAATCTAAAAGTGTTTTCAAAATAGAGTATTTTATGATATTGTAAGTTATACGAAAGTCGATATCGTAGCGATAATGTGACGAAATGAACTGATTCCACCAAATATCGGCGACATGTCATTGTAATTAATTCTGATACTCGTTTTTATGGTTTTGCCACGATATAAATATTTAATTATTTTTGCCATTCTGGTATAAATATTGTTGTAAAAGGAGAATGAACCATCACAAGATTTTCAACTGAACAACATCAATACCATGTATATGAAGAACCAGCACAAGTTTATATTTATTGTGTCTTCAATCTAGGTAAAACATGTGTCGGTATCCATATATAAACCATTACGAAACGATTAGTACATCTTTAACCTAATAAAATCATCATACGCATATAATTAACTTAAAGCATAATTAAATGATATAAAATCAACTAATTCAAATAAGCAAACCATCTAAAATTGGTTTTTCAAACTGTACAAGCATTCAAAATTCCAAACTCTAAGGCTGAGGGGTGCGGAGCGCGAGAAAGGGCGCAAGTGGCGAGGCGGTCGCGCCCCGGGGCGCGAGGACCACACCACCGAGGCGCTATAGGGGCGCGAGAGGGGCGCGAGCGCGGAAAAAGAGGCAGGCGCGGGTGGGCTAGCGGCTGGGGGGAGCGTGAATGAGGCGTTGGGATGCGTGAATTGTGCCGTTGGGTGGGTTTTTTATTAAAAAAAAAAATTTTCCTACTCTATATAAACATACCAATATCAACACAAAATCAAACACGATTTTTCTCTCTATTCAACCTATATCAAACCCAAACCAACACCAATATCACATACCAATATCACATACCACACCCAAAACCCAAAATCACCCCATCTTCCAAACCTTTTTTTAAAAACATGGCTGGAAATTGGTACCCAAACCTAGAATCAGATTACAGTTACGACGATTTATGGTCGGCACCGGACCAAGCGATGTTTTATTCGGGGTCGCAACAACCATCCGGCTTTCAACCATCCAACATACAACCGTCTCCTAACTTTGTAGTTCCGGAGACACAAGAACCAGAAGGTGAAGCTGCGGGACAAAGAAGACGCGTCCACCGGAAAAAACAAATTGCAACGGACGGGTCGGGTTCGGCTTCGACCGGAAGGACGAAACGGAAAATCACTCCGTGGTCATCGGATGAGAAGGAAGCCCTGTGTCGGGCTTGGATAGTCACTTCTGAGGATCGGCGTTGCGGTAATTGTTTTAACGTTTTTAAAAATGATTTTTAATAAAAAAGTTAAATAAAAAAGTTAAATGACTTACAAATTTATTTATGCATTTTGCAGCGGACTACCAAAAGAGCAAGGTCTTTTGGACAAAGGTTAGGGAGACGTTCTATTCGCTCGTTGGGAGTACAGAGCGGACCGCCGATATGATTTCGGGTCGGTGGACCGAAATCAGAAAATTTGTCGGCTTGTTTACTAATCTGTTCAACAGGAACGCCGGTCGTATGAGACCAAGTGGCAGTGACGATTTGGCGGTTTATAATTTCACTGTCGAAGAGTGGAGGCAGGAGTGCCTGCGGAGGTATGGGACGGTGAAGACGTGGGACGATGTAAAGGTGTGGGAGAGGTTGAGAAGGTGTTCTAAGTGGGTTGAGCTGGTGGCGCCGGACGTTGATGCGGAAGTAGGGCCGAAACGGACTAAAACTAGTTCGTCTGGAGCGTACAGCACTTCCGCCGGGTCGGATTGCCGGGTTGGATTCGACCTAAACGTTGCGGGGGAGGAAACGTCTTCACCGCCGAGGAGGCGGCCATTGGGAAGGGACGCCAGGGGCAAAAAACCGGCTGAGGGGGAAGCCGTAAACATCAACGATCTTGTTGAATCCCTCAATAAATTCAAAAAAACCATGAAGGTGGTCTCTAATGACAAAAAGGAAAAAAAAAGAATGAGAGATTTGGACTTCCTTGCAAGAGACTTCAGCCACCTAAATCCGGTCGACCAAATGCTGATGGAAAAACAAAAGGAACGTATCCGGAAGAGGTTGATCGAAGAAGACCAAGCCGAAGAATAAGAATAATGTTTTTTTAGTACTTTAATTTTTTTTTTAGATATTAATGTGTTTTTTTAATTAATGTGTGTTTTTTTAAATAATTTATGAGTTTTTTTAATAATACGTTTTTTTAATACATTTATAAAAAAATAAAAAAATAAACCGCTCGCGCCCCCTCTCGCGCCCCTCCACACCATGGCCCGGGGCGCTATCACCACTACCAACACCCATCTTATCAAGTTTCTCTCTCTGCCACACGTCACAATATTATTGGCTGGCGCCCCCACTCACGCCCCCTCTCGCGCCCCCCACACCCCTCAGCCTAACACAAATTTAAATTTGACTGTACCCTTTCTCTCCCTCTCTCTTCTCTTCTAGAATATTCAAAAGCGGCAAAAACCATAAACAAATAATAAAAATGAACAAAATACGGACTATTCGCCATCATGCCGGAGCTCCGGTCGGAGTTTCCTAGAGAACGGCTGGCAAGCATCCACACACAGATCCATCGCTGCCGCCAACGCCACAAACGTCGCGGCATCCTCCGTGCACGTCACGTGCTGAATCCCCACCTCCACCTCAGGCTTACTCCCCCCACCGACGACGACATCACGAACCCTTGGTACATCAAGTGCGCCCATGACCCGAATTCGAAATCCGAGCTCGACCCGGATCCCGACCCGAAACTCCCGTTCGGGGTGGTCATGGGCGAACTCGCATTGCTCATGTCTATAACTAACTTCCCACCGGTTTTCAAACCGATGGTGGAGTTCGCAAAGGTTACCGGGTCGAGCCAATTCAGTGCTGCGTCAGGGAGGAGCTCGAACCGATAACCGAGGGAGTCCTTGCATTTGGACTCCCTCCAGGCCTCCAACCGGCCCCATGGCTTCCAGGTGCTCTGGCCTGGTCTAAGGATCAGCCAAGCACCTGGATTTGATGGGCTGACACGGTCTGTCCCGTGTGACGGGACAAACGGTGTCACCATCGAAGCCATGGCCACTGGACAGGTCGTGGATTGTAATCGACCATCCTTTTCGCTCCTTCTCTTTATCGCTCCGCATCGACCTTAACCAGCTTTTGGAATTGTTGGATTCCGATAGGGAAGAACTGTGAAAAAAGAGAAACCTACTTTTAGTAACTTAAATCAATCGGCATTATTATATCAAAAAAATTGAATGCAAAGTATAATAAAACTTACTCGGATCTTAAATTCTGATCTCGGTTGCTTCGGAAGCTATATTTGCTAGTGAAAACCGCTTGACGGACATTCCCATTAACCTGAAACACCTGCGGACTGCACTCGGGTTCGCCATCAAACTCGAAAACAAATCTCGGGTCACGCTCGACCCGAATACTCAAACTCAAATGCAGGACTACACACCCTCTATTCCCACCGCACTCCACCTCCTCAGAGCCCAACCCGACCGTCACAACCCCGATTAACTTACCCGACCCGCCACCGAACCCACAAACCGGGTTAGTCCTCCGACCCGAATAAACCTCAATCTTCAGCATGTTGGATTTATCAACGACCTTATCAAACTCCGATTTCTTCAAATTAAAGCAAGCCTGCACTTGATCGTTGACTTGAATCGCATCTCCATCGACGACAGAAGTGATTTCTGCGAACTGGGTGTTGTAGTTCTTGAGTTTAATCTTGCAGTACGCGGGAGTAGTACCGGCGCCGGCGTTGGAGAATTTTAAACCTAAACTTCCGATGACTATTCGAACGTACGGACACGGATCCATTGCGTCCTCTTGATGAAACTACTTAATTTACGAAGCGCATTAAGAAAACCCCCAATTTGATTTGATATAATAAAATTAATAAGTGGGGATTTAGATATGAAGGGAGATAAGCGAGACAGAGAGATTACAGGCTGGAATATATTTCCCAGGGTTGGAATTAATGGAACAATAATAAGACGGGTTAGTGAGTTGTACGTGGTGCATAAGGAGTTGTACTATGGATTGGATTGTGGGTTTTTAAGTTTGTTAAAGAATGGTGCGTGCGGGAATGAGCTGGTGGCACGTATGCCAAAATAGATGCCAGCGGTTTGATGGTATCTTTATGTTTGGAAATATATCCTGGTGTTATTGCCATCTTACAGAAATGGTCCATGTGATATTAGTTTTTTCAAATTAGATTCTCTTACTTTTTAACTTTTTTAATTCAGGTTTTTAATTGGATTAGTTCATATGTAACGTTTGACAGGGTTTGAGATTCTATTTTTGTGTCATTTGATAAGAGGATTTATGAAAATTCGGTTTTTTTAAATAGAGGTATGTGAAATGTCCACAAAATCTAAAACTTCCATAAATAACCCCTTCAAACACGTGCGGTGTGGTTTTTTTGTCGGATGACGAGCTTTTTGTCAAACTAGAAGACGACATATGTTATCAAAGAAGTTGGCCCAATGTGTTTATTCCAAAAACTTCCATAAATGACCCTTCAAACACGTGTGACGTAGTTTTTTGTCAGATGATGAACTTTTTTGTCCAACTAGAAGACGACATATATCACCAAAGAAGTTGGTCCAACGTGTTTAACAAATATTCTGTAGGGCCATATTAAATTTTGTTCCCATATACGTTGGGGGTGACTATATTTTTCAAATACCACATCAGGGCGCCTAAATATTCAAGTTTCCCGTCGGGACGCATAGGTTTTTCAGTTTTCCGTCGGGACGCGTAGCTTTTCAAGTTTCCGTCGGGACACGTAGATTTTTCAAGTTTCCGTTGGGACGCATAGATTTTGATGGCGCGTGTCATCTTCTTGTTGGACGAAAAAACTCGTCTTGATGATTAAACAACACACAGTCGACGACATTTTCGGAGGGTACATAACTGAAAATCGAATTTTGAGAGGACAGAACAAGAATCACACTTTGAACTTTGAAGAGAAATTTTTTGAGAATTTTCCCTAAATAACTTTTATAAAATTAATCAACAATGTAAGATATATACTTCAGTATGGAGGTTCTACCTATTATCTACTAACATAATAAAAGGTAAGGTGAACACTAGAGAAACATGTTTTCCTTCTCTAGTGCATTCTCTTGAGACGGATCTCATAATATCACACTTATGATTTATAAACATATGTTGAGATTTAGTTATGCTTATATAGTGTACTAACTTAACAGTTTTGAGTTTTCAAGAGGTATTGACATGTGTATTTATGACGTTTTACAGCCTATGAAGACGAGATACATCGCAGCAACGCCATCAAGACCACCTCGAACTAGAATGATCTTCTTCTTGCACTACTGGAGAAGTCCATATCCAACAATGTTGGTTTTGGTAGCAACAATTATAAGAGCATAAGGATTCACTCTCAATGGTGTAAATTGGAGCTTAATTTAGAAATTAACAAAGTGAAGAAACACTAAGTGACCCCGGCAGATTAAGGATAATCTTAGGGTTAAGTAGATGTTTCCTACGATGGTTAGGTCCGGCAAAGATGGTTATTCTTCTCAACCTGCAAAACAGACACCGTAAGCTCGTCACTGAGAAGGGGGGGTTCCTCCTTGTGACCACCCTCCGGCGTGAGAATCAGACTAGATTGCTCTGAATATAAGTGTATATTGAGATAAATAGCTAGAGAGAAGATGATGATACCGTTCCAAGGTGTTGGAGTATTTATAGCCGAAGGTAGGTTTCCAAGCAGGTACGGCCAGCTGTATAATATTCCTTTTCCACCAACTATGGGCTATGTTCGTGCCACGATGGAGTTGGTGGGTAGGCAGCGGCTGATAGTGACATTTTGTACTAGAGCGTGCTCCTCCTCGTACTATTGTCGGTGAGCTGTCACCCTGTGATTGGTTCATGGGTTGCTTTTGTCAGATATTGTCTATTTGTCCATACCTTGGTAGGTATAGTACAAAAGATCTTCTAGAAGCGTACGGACTGGCTCTTTTGGGTGGGAATATTCCCGCCCTGCTCATTCCTTCTTCAGGTGACATTACTGAAGTATAAGAGTTAGTGCCTTATGCGTGTAGCCTTACTGTTAGTGCGGGTAGCCTTCCTTCTTGGCTTGTACCCACAGCTGCGGGGACAGGCAGGGTACTGTACCAAGGGAGGCTTTCCTGCGGGGGACAGCTGGCTTACTGCGTGTAAGGTCTTCATCTCTAAGCATGGTGGGTCCTGCGGATCCAGTTGGTCTATGCGCAGACGTACCTCTTCAAGGTGAGTCTTGCGGGTCCAACTGGGCTTTGCGGGGACCTACCTCTTCACAAAGATAAGGTAACAAAGGAGAATGGGGACATTTTGTAGAGTTTTTGTTAATGATGATCGAGGTTTTCAAAAATCAAATTTTGAAATCTTTAGGATACACTCTTGGAGCTTATAACTAAAATTATTAGTTTCTATAATATACAAAATAGTAAACTTATCCAGTCGTTGTATTGGAATATTACATCGATGGATAATTATAAATACGAATGATGATATTGGTATCTATGTTGTTCGGTCGGTATATGCTTGGTTTGTATAGCGTATACAATACATGTATGGTCACAATATATATAGATATGTATTCAATTAATGTTTTATACTTATATGGAAATTGTATAAACGTATATACATATTATTTTATTATGTTACGTTTTTTTTTATTTTCGAAACGTAAACTTTTATAAACAACCGGTAAAAAGGCGTAACAAGTTCACTTCACAAGCTAGAGGAGAGCCAAACACCTCACCCGATGCTATTACATGAATATGAAATTAAAGTTTAATTTCATTGAATTATATTAATCGCAAACACACTAGAAAATATATATCCACTACTTTCACCTGTCAATAAACTATAGTTCAACAAGTAGCGTTTTGACATGTTCTTTCTTTAGTTGTTTTGTTTTGTTTTGTTTTTTTTATGAATGATCGCGATGTGTAAGGCATAATTGCATGTTTAGGTCTTGTGACATCAGTGTGTACTCGTCGGAACGGATCTTCTACCGTGGTAGGTTTCAGGCTATCCTTAGCCAAACATGCGTGTGACTGACTTTGATCAACCGGGAAGTGTATATGACCTGCAATGCTCATGTGTGACCAGTGATGATAGGTGTTCGTGTTGACTGGTTGTTGTTCACCGGGGCGATATTGTAGGCGGGTGTTGGTCCGCCAAAAGTTTTTCGCGGCCCGCGAAAGCGGTGTTTGATCAACCATTGATTTGCTTGAAACTTTTTTTTTTCACGTGATCCGCGGTGCGGGAGTGACCTGTCGGAACTTGCATGCGGGTGTGGTGATTTGAACTGCGGATGTTGGTGACTCACCGGGGTGCGTAAATAAACAGCAGATGACACTCATTTGCCGCATTTAAACGTCCGCTCATAAGTGACTAAATTTGAAGCCTGCGGTAACCGAAGTTGGACCACCGGAATTTACACAAAGTTCGCGTGAGGCGGTATTGACCCGCTGTATCTTTTCCCGGAGTTTTTACATGATCCGCGTAGGACGAGATTGACCCACCGAAGCCTTCCTCGCATCAAGGAAAAGCCGGAATTGATCCGCGAGTGTGGCGGCTGTTTGGTGCTCATTTACCTGAAGACGCATGTGACCTGCGGAAGCCATGGTTTTTCTCGCGGCCCGGGAAGCTGGAATTCATCCGCTATACAACCCGGTGGGTTCCTGGTGCAAAGAAGTGTGCATGCGGACCATTAGTGACCCACAAAGGTGACTTTTTATGTGATGATCGTAACGCTAAAGTTTTCAATCGGCCCGCAGTTGGCCTGCGGAAGCTATAAACAACCCGCCAATGTTTTGCTCGGAACTTTTGCAGGTTCGAGGAAGCCATGTCTAAAACGCCATTGATTTGCTTGTGGCTTGCGGAAGCCATAAACGACCGTTGTTTGGTTGGAGTGAACAAAGTTGGTCCGCGGGTGAGTTATTGGTCTGCCATGATATTATGCCGGAGCGCCAGAGTGACCCGAATGCATGGTGGTGGATTGGTGATCTGCGACTGCGCTTATGCATGGTGGGCGGAGTGTTGATCCTTTGTCTACTATTCTTGGTTGACCAGATGGAGCTTTTTTCACGACCTGCGCGTAAGACGGAATGGGACCCGCCACTGTTCTGTACATAACCTCGATTGCCGGAGTTACTCCACGGGGGTGTCTTTGGCCTGGCGTTAGTTCCAGTGCATTGCGGCATGAGCTCACAACTCACCAGTGACCAGCGGGCTGGCGGCCTTCATGGGTGGTGACCTTCTTGTCTTTCCCGCTTAGATGCGGTGTGTATTATTGTTGTTTT
>NW_027502799.1:0-46603 GCF_021521415.1 Bidens hawaiensis
ATGACTCTTATGCAATTAAAAGCCGTAATTTCATGACATTGTTGGTAAATGCTCTCAAGATACAACTGACTTATTAAGGACACCAAAACTTTGTAAATCATGAAACATTCAACGGACAAGACATGTCATGCAGAAAAATCTAACTTTAAACACAAAATACATTCATTGTAGACAGCGACGACAGTAGCAGCATGTGCAAGTAGTTGTTTATGTAATAACGGTGGGGGCGGAACGGCCTGTGAACTCTTGCATCTTTGACAGCTTTAGTGCAACCTCCACCTGTGGCCAAATACATGACTACAAGTTAGTAACTTTACAACACACAACACACCTTGTTGGTCAATCCTAGATCATCAGAGACATGCTTTGTGATAATAAATACGGCTATTAAACGGGTCATGCTCATGGGTTGGAAGGCTGAACCCGACATGAACCTAAAAAACTGTGTCAAAACACATGAACACGACCAGTTTAACCCGAAACAAATATGCAAATACTTTCTATTTTTTAAGCAATTATGTTTAAACTATGCTTATTTATATTTGAACATTTAAATTTTGGCAAAAGAACTTGAATAGTTTGATTTATTACATAAAACAAAACTTAAAAGTTACATATAATCAAACGGGTCAACTCGTGAATCCGTCAGGTTGACACGAAGATGTTAGCTAAAAGCGTTTTGTGGGTTCGACCCAAAACTGACCCAAACACGTTTAGACTAAATCCAAACCTGCAGCTTTCGTGTTACCAGAGGAATAAAAATAAAAAAATAATCAAATGAGATGATTTACCAGAGGAGCAAGTGCGTCTTGAGAATCTCTTCCAGTTTTTGATGAATCTTTTTCATATTGCTCAATGTAAAGACGAATAGTGGCACCTTCTGACCCGGGTCCCAGACAAACGGAAAACCTACAACACACATTTACACGCAAACAGATCAGTTTCAAAAGTTCTACTTACCTACTTTCTGTTTTTTAACCTTTTTAACTTTATTTAACACAATGATAACAAACTCACCAAACGTGACCCGTCCTCAAACAAATAGCGGATTCCCTGATTCTTAGAAATTGAACCATCAACTGGATCTTTGTATTCAAATTCATCAGCACTTGCAACATTTGCCACATCAGATCTTATTCCCTTAATGGTTCTGCACAAGATTAATAAATGTAATTTATCATAATGTGATAAAAAAAAGTAAATAAAAAATCAAATATATCAAGATAAAATCAAGAATATTACGAGTTAACATCACTAATAGAAGATTGCAACTTGACCAAGTGAGCCATTAGTTCTTTCGCAGCACCTGCATCGACATTCTTAACAAAAACCAAAAGTATTCTTGTCAATGAGGCTTTAAGTTTTTACTTTTTTTAATAAATTCGATAATTAAGTTAATATAAAATAGTAAAATACCTCATAATCATAGCGAGTATAGTAATGGCGTCCAAAGGTAGCCCAGTGCTTTTGCACAATGTCTTCAACGGTCACAAGGTTCCCACCATTGAGGTTGTCCTTGTTTTTATGAGCAAGAATGGATAACCAAGCCAAGACAGCCCAGATTCCATCCTTCTCACGGATATGGTCCGATCCTATAATAATTAAAAAAATGCATATGCTATAATATATTAAAATACACAAAGGAAAAAAAAGAAACAAAATTAAAAAAAAACTTTACCGGTTCCGAAACTTTCTTCACCACAAACTGAACATAATCCAGCATCCATCAAGTTACCAAAAAATTTCCAGCCAGTTGGTACCTGATAAAAATACAGAATGACTTTTACTTTCAAAAGATGGTCTAGGCGTGTAATTATGAACTTATAATAACATTGTATGTGTACAAGTACCTCAAAAAACTTCAAGTTCAAACTTTTGGCTACAACATCAAGAGCAGCTGATGTTGGCATGCTCCTACAAACAGAGAAATCACAGTAACAAATCAAATTTAGTTAAGAAACGAAACCGACGCATGCAACAATATGAAGAATTAAGTCACTTTATAAGATAAACAGTAACCTGGCAACACCCTTTAATCCAGATGAAAAGTAGGGTATAGATTCAACTGCATTGGCGGCAATAATCGCAACAGAATCTGATGGTGTCACGAAAAACCTGAAACCGTAAAAAAGATATTTACCAATTAGAATCTTCCAATAGGTAGGTGTAGTTATTCACGACAAACTTGAATAACGGCTTTTACCTTTTACCAAGGATCATGTTCCTATCAGCATCACCGTCAGCAGCAGCACCAAATTCTGGTGGGTTACTATCAGGGGTTTTACCCAAACCCATTCTTGCCACCAACTCTTTTGCATAAGTAAGGTTGGGATCAGGATGGCCACCACCAAAGTCTTCCTGTTTGCATAATAAAGGATCAGTTAGAAAAAAAAATATGATAAAAGTATAGACTGCATTTTCCCATGCCCGATAGTGGCTTAGCTACAATCAGAGGTGACAAGTCGGGCATGGGAAAATGGATCGAATCAGGCAGAGTTGGATTCACCCGCAAGCACGTTTTTTACATTATTTGAAAAATCACTTATGACAATAAGTTTTGGCATATGCTTTTAAAGGACACGTAATTGTGGGGGGTGAGGTGACTAAAGATGACAAGATGGGCATGGTCGGGATGGGTAATAAGTCGGAACGGGTTTCAGGTTGTAACATATAATTTTTACCATGGGTCAAAACAGCCAAAGTTGGATTGACTCGCGAGCATTGTCGATATTTTGTTTTAACTATCTTGCAATATATATTACTGATGCATGTACTAAAAAGACATGTCAACAAAAATAATATAAATCTTTGACTCAAAAAGCCATTTAGAATGTTTTAAGCATTAAAATAGACTTTTGGTGACTTTCGGCCGTACGAGTAGTTCCCCTGATGTGACTTGCTTTGAGAAAAAAACACAGCACTCTCTTCCATGAGTAACTAGGTCAATTGTCACTTTTAACTAAAATTAAAGAACAAACGAGATGGATTAGTTGAGCAGAAATAACCTTGGGAACACAGTTCAATAATGAGCTCTCTTGGGCACCAAGCTCTTCAACAAATATTCGTTTAGCATAAGCTCCACCAACTCCATGAAGCGCATCAAAGCTATTGTGTCAATTTTGCAAAGCACAATCTGTCAAAAGGAATCTTTGATAGCACAAAATGATGGAAAAGAGATAGTACACACCAGAAAGAAAATTGTGGAGATGTAACAAGCTTTTGGATAGACTGGAAATCAAAGATCGATCTGGAAAGAATTCACAAAAATTATTAGTGGCATGTAACATTGATGCCTAATTCAATTTTTTGGGAAAGCAAACATACTTCAGCAATTTCACATAGTCGGTTGCCGAGTCAAAAACATCAACATCAAATTGACCATCAGGTCCAGAAAAGGTTGAAATCCCAATTGCTGAGATGTCCACCTGCGCACACATTTCAAGTATATGATCAAATTGATGCATGTATAATACTATGATATAACTTTCCTTATAAGTTTACTGTAGTTTGAGGATTCGGACATTACATCAGGTAGGCCTTCTGCAATAAAATACTCCTTAATTGTTTTTGTGTTCTCAAAGATTTTATCAGTAATTCCTTCAGGTGCGGGTCCACCATTTCCCATGTTATACTTAATTCCAAAATCCTGAAAAATGAACGCAAATTTATAAGTTCCACTATTTTTTTAAATTTTAGAGTTTTGATGTTCTTAAAAGATACAACATACCTCATTGGGACCACCTGGGTTGTGACTAGCTGTCAAAATAAATGCACCATTTGCTTTGGAACCCTAGAATATTAAAAGAAAATTAAGGTTAAGCTAATCTTCATCATTAACAGCAAAGAGAAGTTTTAAACAGATAAACTTACATCAGCGCCAACTCGTTCGCGTACAACTGCTGACACAGCAGGTGTAGATAAAAGTCCATTTTGGCCAACCCAAACACGTCTTACGCCATTTGCAGCAGCCATTTTTATTATAATCTGCAGTTTTTGAAATAAAACAGGTTTCTACATTGTTATTGCTAGAACAATACCATTTCTCGTCATTTTTAACAAGAGTGCATTTAGTTGTTCCCACTTGCTAAATAAAATAAAAGCATTTCCATGTATACTGAATAGATAATTTCATATTGGCATTGGATAATAATTTTATAATTAAGTTAATTAGTTATATAAAAAGGTTGATATAAGCACCTGGATTGCATCCTTTGAGAAGTAACGTCCATCACCTGAAACAACAAGGGTAGAACCTTTAACTTTCTCTGCAGTAAGGGCGTTAAAGGTCGATTGAACAAAATTGTGCAGGTAATGGGGTTGAGTGAACACTTTAACCTGAAAATTTTCAGATAAATCAAGTCAGTTTGCTGTTAAGATAAAACAATGCATCCATTAATGGAGGTTTTCTTGCAAGCAACAGTGTATCATATGAAAATAACAAAGAAGCATGCCAAATGAATATTTAATTTGGTGACTTTATTTTGAGGAAGAAATCATAATAAAAAAGTTACGAGTATTTTGTAGGTACAAAATATGTCTGTTCATTAAAAGTTTTTTATACTTTTAAATTTTTTTCTAATCTTATCATATAGATTTATGCAAAATTATTGACTACAAAACAAATATATAAACAAGTATTATGTGATTAACGTAATGTAAATTAACATATAAATATGAATGTTATAAAAAAATAAAATCCAGCAACACAAACTTGCTAGCCTGATTGAACCGTTGACACTAACCATTATCAGTTAGCCAAATCAAATAAAGCATTGTTTGTGCTCATGAACCGTTTGCTTGTCCGATAAAAGCTTTACGAACAACATAAGCAAAGCCTTGTCCGGTTCGCTTCAGTTCGTTTACAGCTCTAATAAGGTAGTCATTTGTACCAATAAAATACAAGCACATAATTGGTCATTACAAATTTACTGGGTATGATTGATTGATTGAATACAAATTTCAATTAGAAACTAAACCAATTTTTGCCTAATTTTAACCTAAAACACAAAATCAATGCTCAAACACAGCATCACGCCATCATCATGTAAAACACTAAAACATGCAATAGATCTGTGCACTATAACTGACATCAATACAGATCAATCGCAAATACACAATCTGAAACTAACATAATAACAATAACAATCCAGTCCCACGCTAATCACGCATACGAATCAAACACAGATAATATCAGCATTAATCAATATCAAATCACGCAACAGATCTACAAAAATCAAAACCTAATCATTTAAACACCGGATTACCAGACCTCAAACACGTAATTTCAAAACTAAACTAACATAATCACAATAACAATCCGATCTCACTCTAATCAAGCATACGAATCAAATACAACTAATATCAGCATTAATCAATACTAAATCATGAAACAGATCTACAAAATTCAAAAACTAATCATTTAAACACCAGATTACCAGGCCTCAAGCACACGATTTCAAAACTAAACTAACATAATCACACAATAACAATCCGATCTCACTCTAATCAAGCGTACGAAACAAATGTAACTAATATCAGCATTATTTTGAACATATTCATGCAACAGATCTACAAAAATAAAAACCTAATCACTTAGACACCAACTACCAGACCTCAAACACACGATTTCAAAACTGAAACTAACCTAACCACAATAACAATCCGATCTCACTCAAACCAACCATACGAATGACGAATCAAACATAACTAATATCAGCATTAATCAATACTAAACCGAAACCTAATTAATCATTTAAACCGAAACATACTCACAATAACAATCCAATCTCACTGTAATCAAAGCACACGAATCAACCGCAGCTAATAACAGCATTAATCAGTACCTAATCATGCAACAGATCTACAAAATTCAAAACCTAATCAACAAAAACACCACCAGATTACCAGAACAACAATCCGATCTCACTCTAATCAACCATACGAATCAAAAAATGTAACTAATATCAGCACTAATCAATACTTAATCACGCATCAGATCTACAAAACTCAAAACCTAATTACTTGAATACCAGAACCCTACACGATTCAAAAACTGAAACTAACATAACCACTAACAACAATCCGATCTCACTCTAATCAAACATAACTAATATCAGCATTAATTAACACTAAATCATGCCACAGATCTACAAAAACCGAAACCTAATCATTCAAAAACCGGATTACCAGTGAAGCTAATGTAATCACAATAACAATCCGATCTCACTGTAATCAAAGCATATGAATCAACCACAACTAATATCAGCATTAATCAACACTAAATCACGCCACAGATCTACAAAAACCGAAACCTAATTATTTAAACACCGGATTACCAGTGAAACTAACATAACCGCTAACAACAATCCGATCTCACTCTAATCAAACAAAACTAATATCAGCATTAATCAACACTAACTCATTCCACAGATCTACACAAACCGAAACCTAATCATTCAAAAACCAGATTACCTGTAATCAAAGCATATGAATGTTGATAACAGCATTAATAAATCAATACTTACGCAACAGATCTACAAAATTCAAAACACAATTACTTAAAAATGAAATTAAACCTTCTTCCTGAGTCCAGACGTGCCAGGCTTCTGGCCTTCAATCGGAGCCGATTCGACGCGATTCACCGTGAAATTCGCCATTAGTGAAGCTAATTTCCTGTAATAATGTTAACGAATTATTATTATTATTATTATTATTACAGGCGATTGAAGTATATATATATATATATATATATATATATAGTGGATGGTATAGAGAGATGCTTACAGAGAGAGTAAGGTTAGGTTGGCGATTGTAAAGTGAGTGATTGTTAAAGAGAAGAGTGAGATATACGGAAACACGTGGCGGTGGATATTCTGTTATTCGGAACCTCACGTCATTTCATTTTGTAGTATTAATATTGTTATTATTGAGAGCGATTCAGACGGTGATCTGTCTAGTAGATCTGAGACTGATGAGAGACACTGGTTACGAGTAGTATTGCCCCAAACCGTTAGATCTAAATAACCGAGTTGTTCGAGCCTGGATCAATAATAAAAAGATTGAAATGAGACTAACCTGATTCAAATATAAAGTTTGTGTAGTTATTGAGCACGAGCAATGTGTAATTTTAAGTTCGACACCTTTTTAACTTCTATGTGTTAATTTCACATTACACAATCGAGCTCGAGTTGAGCTTATGCTCGTTTAAGGGCGATAGTAGGGGAGTTGCTCGAGAGTTACTCGTGTTTGGATTGATAAAAAAACTCATAATAAGTCGAGCCCAAGTCTTGTGTATTTTTAAGTTTGACATTTTCTTATCTTTAATGTATTAATTTCACACTATACAGTCAAGCTCAAGCCGAGCTTTAGCTCGTTAAATGTACTACGTACAATAGCTTGAGCCGAGCTTAAGCTCGTTTAAGTTTTTTTTTCTCAAAATATATAAGAATATTTAAGATTTTGTATATTATAATTGATAAATCGAGTCGACCCAAGTTTGAAAAAACTACTCGCAAGTCGAGCTCGAGCTTTAAAAAAGAGCTCAAAACGAGACGAGCTGAGCTCGAGCTCTCGTAAGTCAAAACGAGCCTAGTCGAGCTTGTGCTTGCTCAACTCGTTTACACCAGTAGTGGTGCTGTAACAACATGGCAATACCCCGTCGACCATCTTACTGTGATAAAAGATTTTACGGGTCTGTGTGTATTTATCAGACACCTGTCACATAGTCAATATTTATGTTTGTATAACATCTTATGCAACAACTATGATTTGTATGAACATTTGACCATACGAATCGTATAACATTATTGCTTTATAACAGCTCATACGACCTCGTATAACTTCATATAAAACTCATATGACCCGTATGATGAATGATTGTCGTTATAGTGTGTGATCATGTGACATCATGATTAACTTTTTCTCATGTATCTTACTTTATCATCAGAATTTATATTACACGGATGATATGCTAGTGTAGTGTCACATATGAGTTCTCTTATGTAATTCTAGTAGCGCGTAAGTGCAATATACAAGTTCAAGTTGCCACACGATAATACCTGGTTATATATGTGATTAATCTTAAGTAGATCACATGTATTTTATACATATGTAAGTCCATATATTTGTTCTTAAATAGTCATGAGTTATTATTACCAAAATTAATAGGCTACTATTCGTATTGAAGGTGTTAAAGCACTCGTTAGTTCTATGATCTTCGTATTTGAAAAGGGTGTTGATTACCAAGTAAATAACCACTTGTTGAACTCCTCAAGCAATTGGATTGAAAGATTCAAACCATTTTTCGGTTGCCCTGAAACAGAAGACCCAGTGCATGGTCGGGCATAGTGTTTTTACTTGTACAAAACCGAAAAAAAATCAATATGTAACTGAAAAACCGATATAATCAAACCAAAAAACACATAACCTAATTAAATCTGACGATTTGGTCTTATGTTTTCTTACAAACAAAATTTCGGTTTGGCTTTGGATTTTGTATTGGTCAAGAACCCAAAAACCGAACCAAACAAATCCTATATTTCAAATCCTTATTTCAAACCATGAATGACATGCTAGTCCTATATTTAACACAAATTCCGTCTTTACTCGTTGATAAAGAGATTATCTCTTCGAGAGAGATCGCGCATTCAAGACTACTTGTTATCGCCTGGGGCTACGACTCTACGAAACAATTATAAACCCTTTTTGCATTTTTTATCGAACTTGCATTATATCTATCAAACACCATGTCACAATTTTTTTCTTTATTAAAACTTCGTTTAACTAACAATTTTAAAAAGATGAGATGTGTCACAACTCACAATTGATGAGACTTGTGAACTGACTCACCAACCAAAAGGAGAAATTATCAAATTACAAAGTATCACATGGTCCATAATTTAATTTGGAGTACCAAACGCGTTGTTGAAAAATACAATCCGCAAGTCCATGACAATAAATGTGTCACATAGTTGATTTAACCTTTTGTTCAATTTTGGGTGTTATGGCTAACTAGGGGGCTCTCATTGAGGCCACATACGCTTCATAATGCCCCAAACACCACGCCGCAAGAATCGAGGGGGGTGCCAAAGGACATGGGCGGTATCCCCTTAACGCTTGCACATCGCCACTTTTTGAGTTGTGGCGTCTTGTGACAACCAATCAATATACATCTATATATATAAATTTTTGTGTTTTTTATTTTGTTTAATTGTTGTTAACTCACAATGGTTAAAGAGAGGGTTAGCTAAAACTCAATGTTTACGTGACAGTGAGGTGACATGACGTAATGCACTTTTTAGTTAACCTACAATTACAAGATTACAACATATAGTTTAACAGTCAACCGCTAAAAAAGGTAAATTTAATATATATGGGCATTTAAAACTACAAATACTTTTGTCAAAGTAACACAAAACATATTAAAGCAAACACTAAAAATATGTACCCTCTATAGTCCTAACTACATCTGCTGACTATCTCAATCCTACCTCTCACTTTTGTATACTTACAAAAATTAAATCTCTTAAATCATTTAAAAAAATAAATGTTTTAAATCAATTTTGAATCATGGGACGTTTACCATGAGGATCTGATCTTGAATACCTAACCGAATGTAAACTGCCATGACCAGATGAACCCGAACCCGAACCCGAACCCGTGGCTATAGAAGAACCAGACCGCGGTGGCACCACATTAGCTGACTTATGAGGAGTACTAGCAACCATAGTGGTGGAAGTGGTGGTGACATTGGAAGTATGAGAACTCGATGCACCCAAAGTCCCAGCTATCGATGATGACGTGGCGGATCTTTGGGACCTTCGGTACCTTGTACCCGGAATACCTGGGCGGTTTGGTTCGTCTAGTGTACCATGTTTTTGTTAACCATGTGGGTCGTTGTTTTGGGTCCGATTGGGTGCATAGTAATCCGATTTGTATGCACACAGAAACTTGTTCCGTGTCTGCTGACTTGGCCAGTTTTGAATCCATAATTTCTAGGCGTTTGCCATTTTTGTATAGTTTATATGCCTGTAAAATATATCATTCGATCATTTCTTGAACATTTACCGTAATAATATATAGAAAATGCGTAGAATAATAAGTTGATTTCTCGTTTTTCTTACCCAATCTAGTAAATTCTGGCACTCGGGGCCAGGGTTGAAAGTCGCGTTTTTATGACCACTTATGAGCTCTAGAATTACAACACCAAAACTATACACGTCTGCCTTTACTGATAGAGTACCATGCATAACGTATTCAGGGGCCATGTATCCACTGTATCCAAGGGCAAAAATGTCAAAAATCCATTAGGACATCTTAAATAAATTGCTAATAATATTTGTTACCCAACTAGTCTATTTTGCAACCTATTAAGAAAATGGAAATGAATGTATTTGTTTAAATTGATAATTACCATTTAAATTAACTTAAGTCTTAAGGAGACACTAACTGTGAATAAATATAGTAAAAACGTACTTAGTGCCAGCTACACGCGTGTTAACATGAGTTTGATCTCCAAGGTAGAGCCTCGCCATACCAAAATCCGCAATTTTTGGTATCCATTTTTCATCCAACAAAATATTGCTAGCTTTAATATCTCTATGAATGATGCGGTCATGTGAATCTTCATAAAGGTAAAGCAAGCCACGTGCGACACCACGGATTATGTCATGTCTTCGCTTCCAATCTAACACACCTTTATTTTCTGATTATAAACCAAGAAGATCATAATCACCATCAAAATAGCTAGCAAAGAAACACATAAGATTAATTATGTTTTATATCAAAGGAGTCAAGTCAAAATAAATTTAGCTTAGAATGAAACTGGTCAAAATTCACCAAAACTTTATTTTAAATGCACACATGACACAATGTCACAATCCCACAACCAACCTCTTAAAATACTACATATTCAAAAAATTATAGATTATTATTGTGATAAATAATACTAGAAACAATGACTTACTGAAAAGAAACTTGTCCAAACTCTCGTGTTCAACATATTCATACACTAAAAGCTTCTCAGGATTTCCACAATAACCCAACAAATTTACAACATTACGATGTTGCACGCGAGCTAATAGTTTGGCTTCGTTAGTGAACTCTTTTTTCCCCTGTTCGGATGAGTGTGACAATTTCTTAACGGCTATCTCCCTCCCATCCTCCAACTTCCCCTACACATCCAAACACACCAAATTGTTACAATTAATCAGGAAACACCAAACACCACTACGTTAAAACTCACAACATTTATAACATATCACAAATATTCAAAATGATAACATCCAAAATATTTTGAAGTGATAACATCGAATTAATGTTCATAGAAATTGACAAAATTATTATGAATCAACAACCAAAATCTGAACTTCCATATTTTAGTCTTTAGAACTTCAAAGCTTTTATAAATTTTTTTGATAAACATGTGTACATATATAATTAAAAAACAAAATGTATTACTTGAATTCGAACTTCGATTCGAATTGACTAGAACATCATAAATTCGTATTCAATTACTGAAATCAAATCACGTCGAATTGAATTATGAGTTTTTCAAGCCCGATTCGAATACTGAACACCCCTACTTCGTTTACACTCGTCTAAACCGGTAAACGAGTTTTGAAAGTGATTATCTAATTAATATAATTCCAAACCTAATAACCAAATTAGACAATTGATCAATTTTAGTTTACTTGTAAAACTTATTAACTTAAAAAAAGTTACAAACAAATTAAAATCAAAGAAGCATTGGCCCAAGATAAGCTAACAAGTTACAATAATATAAAAAGTTTTACAGTTTTAAAAAAAGCAATCCCAAACACAAGATAAATTAACAAGCTAAATGACCTAAAAATAATACAATTTTCAACTAATATTAATAAAAACAAGATAATATAAACTCTTGAATGAATTTTACCTTAAAAAACAATAAAATTTTCAACTAATATTAATAAAAACAAGATAACATAAAACACTTGGATAAATAGTACCTTAAAAACAGGGCCATAACCCCTTCACCAAGCTTATTATTTGGATGAAAATTCTTAGTAGCAGAAATTAATGTTTCAAATTTAAAAATCTTCTGTTCTTGAGCAGCAAGTTGTTCAAGTTCTTCATCTTGACTTTCTAATTCCCAAAAACACACAAACACATAAAAAACCAAGATCCTTAAAAATCATACAAAAACATGGCATGTTTGATGAAACCTTAAGGGGGTGTTTGGTAGAGGGAATTGAGGGGTGAGAAATGGAATTGGAAAGAATTCTCTTGTTTGTTTATGAAAGAAAGAGGTGAGAAATGGAAATAAACCATTTCCATTTCTCTGATTTTGTTTCTCTAAAAAAAGCGGAGAATTGGATTTCTCTGCTTTCATTTCTCCCATTTTCCTCCTTCATTTCTCCCATCTTTCATTCAGTCTCAACTCCTCCACGGCCATTTTTAAGATGCCTACAGAGACAGCATACTAGATGACCTGGAATCCAGTTCACTCACCATCTTCCGTACGGTCTTCTCTCCTCCGTCTACTACTGATGACCGAAACCCTAATTACATCGTCGCCGCCTCTAGCGACGGTTCAATCGCATCGTATTCGCTATCCTCTCTAATATCCTCCGTCGTATGTTGTAGTTACATCAATCTGCTATTACTCTCTAATATTTTTATACTTGCCAACCAATTTTATATGCATTTCTTTGCTTTTGCTTACAGTCACCATCTGTTGGGAGTTCTAGGGCTCAAAAGTAAGTAGTTTATATTTTATGATTGTTTATTTATGAATTAAGTAGTGAATGCGGATAAATATCGGATATCGGTCAAGGATTGATATCTGAGATATCGATCATCGCGATGGGATTTCGCTAATTCTAATATCATGTAAAATTCAATATATTCTCTTACTATTAACAGATTAACCTTTTGCAACTGCCAAAACACTAACCATTGTGGCAAGTAGGAACTAATTAAGACTTAAAATACTAACATTGAGCACTAAAAATGGATAATGAAGAATTTAAACACTGATATAGGGAATATCGGTGATATATCAATCAATATCGCCGATATAATCGGTACTGATATTCTGGCCAATATTTTACTAAGGGACCGATAACTGATATAGGTGATATATCACCTATATCGACTGCATAGTTTATGAATTGAAAGTGATTATACAAAGCCTTTTGAGGATGCATTTAGATTGTGTTTGTTGAATATGTGATTATTATTATTGTTACAGCTTCATGTTCTATGATCATGATTGAGTATCTGATTTTGATTAGTCCTTAGTCATGATCACTTTCAAATTTTAAAATTGTGATTCCAAACACCCCCTTAATGAGGGTGTGTATTTGCGGCTTGCTTATGGTAGTTTTCTTTAGTTTATTTGTAGCTGAACCAGATTGTTTAATTAATGGACACGATGGGCCTACTTATGATGTCAAGTTCTATGGCGATGCTGAAGATTCCTTGCTGTTGAGGTAAACATCTAATGATGCTTGCTAGTTATATACTTATTATGTGTCGGCAATTCCTTTTTGTTTGCTTGTTTGTTTAGACTTGTTTAGTTTTCATAGTATCCATTCAACAATCGAGTCTAGTTTGTAAGAAAAAGTATAACTATTTTACTTTGAGAACAATACAAACTATTATTTCCTAAAGTGGACCATATTCCCGGATTGATGATATGTTCCCTTGGTCGGAAAAGATAAATTGATGAACGCTGTAGAATTACTTAGAACTAGTTGTTATTAAGATAATGTCTTTCTCATGCTCGTTCTGTAAACAATTTATGTTGGATTAACAACGTCTTATATCTGTTAACTTATGTTTTTATTTAGTTGTGGTGATGATGGTCGGATTCGAGGATGGAAGTGGATGGATATGTTTGAAGCAAAGAAGAATGGTTTGTCACGCGAAATTCTATTCATTGTCATTTTATTAAGTTTTGAGTTGCAGTCCAATAAATGTGATATATTCGTTCTTTGACAAAATCTTGATACACTTTTTATTCACTCTACACATTATTCTTGCAGGTGGCCTTTTGAAGCCGCAACTTGACTTAGCAAATCCTCAACATAAGTTAGTCACATAAACTTAAAACGATGATAAATTATGAGTGTGTTAGTTTAGTTCTAAGTAATGTTTTTTTTCTTCTCCTCAGAGGTCCTTGGGGTGCACTTTCTCCTATCCCTGAAACTAATGCTATTGCTGTTGATACTCAGGTCTGTAAGCTTTTCCTTAAAAAAAACATTTGTCGGCATTTATAACTAGATAAACATGTATGTAAGATTTGAGTTGATTTTTCATGTACCATAGGGAGGTTCCATATATGCAGCTGCTGGTGATTCATGTGCCTATTGTTGGGATGTGGTATGTATTTCCTGAATGTGATTAAATAATCAAATACAGAGATTAGTTTTCTTTTTCTCTTTTTGGATAAATGGAGTTCTATGTTGTGCAATACGTTTTCAGGAGAAATCTAAAATCAAACTGACTTTCAAAGGGCATTCTGGTTATCTACATTCTGTTGTTGCCCGAAATTCTTGTAATCAGGTATATGCTGATACGTTTTTTTTTCTCTTCTCACTTAATTTTGTTTTCAGTTAATGTATTCTGTTAGTTAATCTTGTTTTCCACTGCTCTGTTTGTAGATTATAACTGTAACACCCCGACCAAAGGCGGATTATACATCGGGGCGCCACATATTGTTTCATTACTCGTGACACTATTGGGTGTCAATATTTAATAAATACATTCATTCGCGCACGCGCAAGGTAGACACAAGATAACATAAATCAACATAAATCAATATATTATAAATCATAATATTCGAACAGCAATAACTTGTCTTGATACATTTTAATCTAGGTCCAAAATAAAGAACTTCCTACGTTTCCTCGAACTCCAAAACAGCTACTGCAAACCTGAACATGTGTTAAAATAAACGTCAAACACTTGCGTGTTGGTGAGAAATCAAGTTTAATACAATACATAGATATCAATAAATCTGCGCGCAACACGTGTATGTCTGGTGTTTAATAAGGGTGCAATCAGATTGTGATCAAGCCTAAATAGATCATAGCTCATAGTTCATAGTTCAATCCGTGCTCCCAATTGAGCACAAAAACGAGAAAAACATCTGTGCAAGTGTAAACAAAGAAAACCGTAAACGATAGGTCTCCCGTGTTCATCTAATGGATCCATGAAAACTTCGGAATAGGCCGAACAAAGCGGTTAATGATACACACATACAAATAAACAGCCAAGTAAACGTCCTCAACACATGGGATACTGCGCGACTAAAGTTCATAAACAAGTTTAAGACTCAAGTTTGTACGAACACATGAACATCCCAAAACATTAAAAATAAAAAGGGATTAGGTACGAGATTACTCACTTGATAAACGATGCGGTGTAAGATAAAGCAAGAACCAACTTTAAACAAGCACAAGTTAACCTATAATTAAAGATTATTGTTTTAACGATTTGCTTTAAGTCTTGATTATAAGTTAGCATAATTAATAAGTAAATTATTATATATATTACCGGAAAAACAGGGCAGAACAGGGAGGAAGACGGAGGCAGAGAGGGAGGCGGCAGAGGGAGCAAGGAGAACAGGAGAGATTAAGTGTTTGTGTGTGATGTGTTAGGAAAATATTATTATTATTTATAGAGAAAACCTAGGGAACGCAATCCCTAGAAAAGGGGAAAAGATCTCAAAAAGCAAAAGATTCCAAAAGCAAAAGATATCAAAAGATATGGCAGCTGCAGGGGGCAAGATAAAGCTGACAGGGAACAGTAAAAAGGCATGGGCGGGTCAGATAAAGGTACTGGTCAGGCATGAAAAAAGCAGATCTCAAAAGATTATGTCAGTCACTTTTTCTGCCAACCAATGGGGTTGGTGCGCATGCTGCGCCGAAAGTAACTTTTCAGACATAAAGCAGATTAGGTCAACGGCTCAAAAGGTAAGACAACACAAAAGCAAACGGCTAGATTCAACAGAAGAAAACCCAAAGGGTTTAGCGCGAGAAGCTAAGGCGCGCCGCGGGAAGAATCACATTTCTTAGCGCGCCGCGGGAGGAACTTCAATTCCTAGCGCGCCGCGGGAAGAACTATAATTCTTCGCGCGTCGAGGGATGAACTACGATTCTTAGCGCGCTGCGAGAAGAGCTACAAATCCTTAGCGCGTCGCGGGAAGAACTACCGTTCTTAGCGCGCTGCGAGAAGAATTACAATTCTTAGCGCGCTGCGAGAAGAGTTCGTCTCGCGTATCGCTGGAACAGATGGTCTTCACGCAGGCTTCCTTGAAAGGAGTCTGGCGCGTGGAGCTACGCAGACAACCTTAGGCGGGAAGGAACAAAGGACAAGCAAAGAGTTAGAAGAAAAAGAGGGAAACAAGGCTTAAGGGCGGGACGGCGACAAGAGGGAAAAGAAGGCGGAAAGAGAGAAGAAGAGGGACGGGACGGCGGAAAGAAAGAGAGAGAAAGAGGCGGGAAGGAAAACATATATTATTATTAAAGGTAAAAATATAAGTATAAATAAATATTAAATCATAAAAGAAAGAGATCGGATCGGAGAAACGGGTACCTGGGTCGGGTCGGATCGGGTCAGATGTCACAGTCTCCCCTACTTTAAGAAATTTCGTCCCGAAATTTATCTCGAAGTAGGTTGCGCAGAGAACAGGTGCGGGTACTTGATCTTCATCTGATCTTCCCTTTCCCATGTAAACTCGGCTCCGCGCTTGGACTCCCAGTGAACTTTCACGATAGGGATACGACTGCGCTTGGTTTGCTTTAAGCACTCTAATTTCTTCAAAGTAACAACGCCGGAGGCACGACCCGGCCAACTAAGGCTAGGAGCGCATCGCCGACAGAAGGGACGAGTAAACCGGTGCACACCTGAAGGCGGACCGGCCGACCCAACCCAAAGTTCAACTACGAGCTTTTGTGTTGTCTTACCTTTTGAGCCGTTGACCTAATCTGCTTTATGTCTGAAAATGTCACACCCTCAAAATCCACTAACGGAGTTTTACCGTCAGAGGGTGTGAACTGGCAGGATCGGAATCATTAGTTATAACCAAACCAAAGAAAAACGTTTAAATGAAAGTAAGTGCGGAAGCGTAAAACCTTAATTCAAAAGTTGCGTCACGCAGGACGACTTAAAACCAAATGTAACTGTTAAAATTAAGTTTGCAGAATAAAAGTGTTTTCATTAATGCATGCTCCTAAACCGCGCGCCCGCCTCGGCTACCTGAGAATAACATACTAAAAGTGTCAACACAAGGTTGGTGAGTTCACAAGTAAAATAAGATAAATCGTTTAGCGTTTTGCGTAACCTCGTTACGACGTTTAAATGTTGCGTAACCCCGTTACGACGTTTGAGTGTGTAACCACGTTACAGCGTTTGAGTGTGTAACCACGTTACAGCGTTTAAGTGTGTAACCACGTTACAGCGTTTAAGTGTGTAACCACGTTACAGCGTTTAAGTGTTTTGGATTACCAGATAGTGTTATGTCAAATTATATATCGATAGGTAGCTAATCTATACAACAAGTATCGCTAAGTGGTTCGCGACCGAAGCTGACTGTTTATCAAGTGCCCGTCACCAGGTCCTCCAGACCATGGTAAGTGTTAGCCAAAATTTACACCCACTCAACCTCCAGTTGAGCTTAGCGTCGGGTGGGGTTTGTCAAACCCAGTAGTACTACCCAAAAGTGACTCGCTATTCCAAATATTAACCGGTCCGATGTGTGGGACTTCAAATGTTACGTATGCCGCTTAGCCTTTACAAGTGATATATAATTTATAACAAAATCTTTCATATGCGTTTATCTCAGAAAATATGTTTATCGGAGTATGTTATCTCCCCCAAGTGAAAAACGTTTGAAAACAGTTTAAGAGTGGGGTAAGTGAACTCACTGTTTGCGAAGAATATCCGATCTAGATCACCGAGTGATGCGCGTCGTAGAAAACTCTCTATCGTTCTAAAATAACAAAGAGATTTTCTAAGTATCGGAATGTTTAACGAGTCTCTAGACTCGGCACATAATACCAATGCACGTAACATGTTTCGTGTTTCGTTTGTGAATCGTGTGTAACTTAAACAAGTAAAATTGTGATACGATACATGAGTGAGCAATTACTTTCGTGTCACGTATTAATAACATACTTATTAGCAATTATTCCCGTAGGGGCATTTTGGTCAACAAACAAAGACTAACTAACCATTATTCCCCATAAGGGCAATTTGGTCAATTCATGGCAATCAACTAGCAACTATTCCCCGCAAGGGTATTTTGGTCAAAATACAACAATTATATAAAAACTATCATATTTCATGCATTCCTATACAACTCAGCAGCTAGTTTCGTTATGACAGAATTTCTACTTGAAAGATTGCACTAGTTTACCGATTATAACGTCTCAATTAATTTACCAAAAATTACCACAGGAGCATACATATCTTAGGTTTCCAGAACATCTTTTATCTTATTTTTATTCCATATAGATTGTTCATAATGATCAAAACATTACAGCTAACTTATATCAGTCAGATTCATGCACATCAGAATGTTATTTGCAATTCCCGTTAAACGAAAAATCCAATAAATGCAAGACCACTTGGGTTTGGTTCCTAACTCAGTGAGTCAACCTCCAGAAGTGGAACCAACCCAATTGGTCTCGAAGTTCATGAGATATAACATTTACAACATAACCTAACAGCAGGTCTAACAGCTCAGCTTTGCATCACGTTTTTGTAAAATCATAAAAGTATACTTCCACTTATCCAAAAATTACGAATTTATACTTCATAGAAACTAGACTCAACCTAGTTTACTGCAGTACCCACAATCTCAATCAATTTTCACGTTTACACTTCGTTACAGTCAGTTAAACATCGTATATACGTTCTGTCCAGAATCTGTTCACATCAAAACTCATCATAATAACAATCTATGAACTATCATGCATCCATATAACCCTCTAGACACTATAACTACTATCCATGCATATCAATTACACCATACACACATGGTTAGGGTTTTATTTGAACTCACAATCAAGGACACAACAATTAACATGCAATATTATCAAACTAGTTATCAATTCATTATTCAAATAACAACAATCATATTAATCATATGCATGAACAAAATCGGCCAGCTAGGGTTTGTTATTAACCCAACAAACATCAAATTCAATCAACAAGGATGTGAAGGATGATCAAATATACCTTCCTAGCACTTTGTTCTTCAATCAAAGGCTTGAATTGATGGTGTATGTGTGTGTGTTTGTGGACGGCAGCCAAGAGAGAGCAAGGGGGAGGCCGATCGGGTTGTAGGTTAATAAAATAGGTTAGGGTTTGTAGTTAAGGTTATATTTATAGACAAACAAGTTACACTCTAGTCCTTCTACTTTCAAGTGTTGTTTTTCTAGAACATTCTATCCTAACTTGCACATAATCATGACAATAATATAACACATAATCCTAACACATAGTTATCACATCATTAGTGTTTTAGTGTGCTTCGTTTATTCCTCAATCGTTTGCGTTTCGGTGCAAATCCCGAAAGACTACTACACATGTAGTAAGTGTTAAGCGTCATTTAAACCCTAGTTTAAATGTAATGAAGTATGCGTTATAGATTCAACGATCTTAAAGTTTGAATTAACGGAGTTGAGTTAACGAGGTTAACCTGAAATTGACGATTGTCACATCATTCCCATGTTAAAGAATTTTCGTCCCGAAAATTTGAGTCAAGTCGTGATGAGAGCCTGAAAAAGTAAGAAAGATTTTCAGTTTGTCATAGAAAAGTTACTTTCGGCGCAGCATGCGCACCAACCCCATTGGTTGGCAGAAAAAGTGACTGACATAATCTTTTGAGATCTGCTTTTTTCATGCCTGACCAGTACCTTTATCTGACCCGCCCATGCCTTTTTACTGTTCCCTGTCAGCTTTATCTTGCCCCCTGCAGCTGCCATATCTTTTGATATCTTTTGCTTTTGGAATCTTTTGCTTTTTGAGATCTTTTCCCCTTTTCTAGGGATTGCGTTCCCTAGGGTTTCTCTATAAATAATAATAATATTTTCCTAACACATCACACACAAACACTTAATCTCTCCTGTTCTCCTTGCTCCCTCTGCCGCCTCCCTCTCTGCCTCCGTCTTCCTCCCTGTTCTGCCCTGTTTTTCCGGTAATATATATAATAATTTACTTATTAATTATGCTAACTTATAATCAAGACTTAAAGCAAATCGTTAAAACAATAATCTTTAATTATAGGTTAACTTGTGCTTGTTTAAAGTTGGTTCTTGCTTTATCTTACACCGCATCGTTTATCAAGTGAGTAATCTCGTACCTAATCCCTTTTTATTTTTAATGTTTTGGGATGTTCATGTGTTCGTACAAACTTGAGTCTTAAACTTGTTTATGAACTTTAGTCGCGCAGTATCCCATGTGTTGAGGACGTTTACTTGGCTGTTTATTTGTATGTGTGTATCATTAACCGCTTTGTTCGGCCTATTCCGAAGTTTTCATGGATCCATTAGATGAACACGGGAGACCTATCGTTTACGGTTTTCTTTGTTTACACTTGCACAGATGTTTTTCTCGTTTTTGTGCTCAATTGGGAGCACGGATTGAACTATGAACTATGAGCTATGATCTATTTAGGCTTGATCACAATCTGATTGCACCCTTGTTAAACACCAGACATACACGTGTTGCGCGCAGATTTATTGATATCTATGTATTGTATTAAACTTGATTTCTCACCAACACGCAAGTGTTTGACGTTTATTTTAACACATGTTCAGGTTTGCAGTAGCTGTTTTGGAGTTCGAGGAAACGTAGGAAGTTCTTTATTTTGGACCTAGATTAAAATGTATCAAGACAAGTTATTGCTGTTCGAATATTATGATTTATAATATATTGATTTATGTTGATTTATGTTATATTGTGTCTACCTTGCGCGTGCGCGAATGAATGTATTTATTAAATATTGACACCCAATAGTGTCACGAGTAATGAAACAATATGTGGCGCCCCGATGTATAATCCGCCTTTGGTCGGGGTGTTACAGATTGGTATCAGAGCCAGGTTTTATCTTGTTACGACTTCTCCTTCCTCTAAATGATAAGGTTCAGTGGAATTCTCGCGACGTCGCCGGCAGCGAACCGCCCACGTCGCCACGATCCTAACACTTCACCGGACCATTCAATCGGTAGGAGCGACGGGCGGTGTGTACAAAGGGCAGGGACGTAGTCAACGCGAGCTGATGACTCGCGCTTACTAGGAATTCCTCGTTCAAGACCAACAATTGCAATGATCTATCCCCATCACGATAACATCATAGGATTTCGGTCCTATTACGTTGGCCGACAGGCCCGGGAAATCTTTGAAATTTCATCGTGATGGGGATAGATCATTGCAATTGTTGGTCTTGAACGAGGAATTCCTAGTAAGCGCGAGTCATCAGCTCGCGTTGACTACGTCCCTGCCCTTTGTACACACCGCCCGTCGCTCCTACCGATTGAATGGTCCGGTGAAGTGTTAGGATCGTGGCGACGTGGGCGGTTCGCTGCCGGCGACGTCGCGAGAATTCCACTGAACCTTATCATTTAGAGGAAGGAGAAGTCATAACAAGATAAAACCTGGCTCTGATACCAATCTGTAACACCCCGACCAAAGGCAGATTATACATCGGGGCGCCACATATTGTTTCATTACTCGTGACACTATTGGGTGTCAATATTTAATAAATACATTCATTCGCGCGCGCGCAAGGTAGACACAAGATAACATAAATCAACATAAATCAATATATTATAAATCATAATATTCGAACAGCAATAACTTGTCTTGATACATTTTAATCTAGGTCCAAAATAAAGAACTTCCTACGTTTCCTCGAACTCCAAAACAGCTACTGCAAACCTGAACATGTGTTAAAATAAACGTCAAACACTTGCGTGTTGGTGAGAAATCAAGTTTAATACAATACATAGATATCAATAAATCTGCGCGAGTTGCTCGACACGGTAGTTTTCACGAATGGGCAGAAAGTGAGCAGACTTAGTCAAATGATCCACTATTACCCAAATACTATCATGTTTGCTTGCTGTCAAAGGTAACTTGGTAATAAAGTCCATCGCTATACCTTCCCATTTCCACATAGGAATTTCCGGTTGTTCGAGCAAACCAGATGGGCGTTGGTGTTCAGCTTTTACCTTAGAACAAGTCAGGCATTTAGCTACGAACACAGCAACATCCTTTCTCATACCGGGCCACCAATAAATAATGCGCAAATCCTTGTACATCTTATCAGCGCCGGGATGAACGGAATACCGAGATTTATGCGCTTCACTCAGGATATCAGCGCGAAGATTCTCATCAAAGGGAATCCAGATGCGATTAAGATAGCAGAGAATTCCACTCAGATTAGGCACAAAATGCGCCTTCGCGCCGAGTTTGGCGGGGTAGGGAGTGCGGGATTGGTTAAGGCATAGTTATGGATTACAGGGGTTGGGTAGACTGACAGTGGTTGAGGGGCGTATACTAGAGGTTGGTAGGTGGGTTGCTGGACTATGGGTGGGCTGGTAAGCGCGTAAGCTTTGCGCCTGCGCTTGAGGTTGTTACGGTTCGAGGGTTCTGGTTTGGTTTCTGTTGGTTCAGGAACAGTCTTAGTGAGTTTGGTCTTTTCTGTTCCCCGCAGGATCAGGGTTCCTGCTCTGACATGGTTGTCGCTGAGCACAGCGGCCAACTCGATGGCGTCAGAGAGGGTAACTGGATTTCTGGCCCATACAGAGTCTTGAATTTCCTTGGGGAGACTAACTGGCTCAGAGGATGGAACAGCCAGAATTTGGGGTACGTATCCCAAAACACTTTGGTTAAATAATTAGATTGCTATTTTTTATAGTTTCTGCAATCGAATTATAGGTATTAGTTATCGACCGGCCAACTCTTAATTTGGTTAGTTTATTGCAGATTGCAGAAGTGGAAAGTGTACTAATGTTATTGAGCCAGGAAAAGATAAGAAATCTAAAGAGTTCTTTTCATATGTCAGTTGCATTGCTCTTGAAGCTAATGAAAAGTGGCTGGTAAGGCAACAATCTTTATATATATTCTAGTTTTTTGTGACCACATGCCTTCACATGTGTTTCTGTTTTAGTTTTTAAGTAATACTGAACATATATTTGTAGGCATATGGGTCTGGGCGAAATTTATCAGTGTGGAATCTTTCAGCTTCTGAAAGAATTTCAGGGATCACGACACGTGCTTGCATCAAAGATATATGCTTTGATGATAATCAAGTAACTACTTTTATTTATTTTAGTTTGTGGGCCATATACTCTATGTGAAAGTTATCTTCCCTTTGTTTATTTTACTTATGTTGTTTCGATCATTTCCAGATTTTAGCTGTGGGTGCAGAACCAGTTTTGAGTCGTTATGACATAAACGGTGTTATGCTGTCTCAGATACAATGCGTACCTCGGTCAACATTTTCTGTTTCCTTGCATTTATCGGGTGTATGTTCCTCGTTTCCAGTTCCTTTTTTGTATTCAACTCCGAAAAGATTTTTAACTATTTTTAACCATTGAGATGGTCGAGTTGTATACCGATGGTTCAATGGGATAGTTGTGTATGGTTGAAGTATGTTTTGTATGTGAATTGGTTTTAACTATGGTTGATGTTTTTTGCTTAAAAACTATGTTTTGTATGTGAATTGGTTTGATCAATGCATATTTTGGTTGGAATTTATGCATCTTTTTATATGTTTTTTATTTTTTAATAAATATTTGTTATGAAAAAAATACTTGTGCTAATGATAAAGTTGATATAATTCTCTGTTTATTTTCTAATGTACCAAACAAAAGAAATGATTCTCAGCTATATTTCTCTACTGAAATCTCTGTACTACCAAACAGAACAGTCAATTATCATTCTCCAGACCAATTCCCTTTCTCTGCAATTCCATTTCTCTATTCCATTTCTCTACAATTCCATTCTCTGTACCAAACACCCCCTAAAATGATCATCATTACCTTTAGTTGACTTGTGCTTAAATGGTTTGACCAAGTTGTAAAAGAAGCTTTTGGATTTGGTCATCCTGATTGGTTGTTAGAACAAACATCGAATTATGAAAATGGTTTTTTTTACAAGTTACAAAATGAAAATAATAATAATTTGTAACTTGTAAGAACTTGTAGAGGTTGAAGAAGGTGGGATGTTTGGTGTTTGATTATTATTATTTTAAATGAATGGTGGCCTTATGTTAGGTTAATATTATATTATTATTATGGCATGAAGTCTTGGATATTGAAGAATTAGTCAACCATAGTTTTGACCCACATAACGCGCCTGTAACTTTCCATGTATGTGGACATGGGTCGTTGGGTATCAACATCGGGTCGGGTTTTATAAATTCTAATCTCATTTATTTTATACCTATATTAGAAGGTGCAGAAAATCTAACACGTTCAAAAAAAGAAATGTGTTTAGACTTTAGGATTATTTATTTTCATCAATTTATTGCTTAATAATTTTCTTTAAAAAAAATAAGACATTTGGGATTTTTTTTATGTGAGAGTGAAAAATTAATAGGTTGGTTTCTTTGTAGCTTGTTAATTTACTGAAAAATTATAAAGAGGTAAAATAAGGAATCTCAAACACTTCCTAAGGCTGTCCTCTATGGTGAGGGGCTTCGAAGCCCCTCCACCGTGCAACGTCAGCGCCACGTAAGCACCGAGGGCATCGAAGCCCCACCCAAAGATGCCCCGCTATGGTTTAATGCCCCAATGGCGCCCCTACGTATATATGCATATGTATGTATGTGTGTGAGAGAGAGATGCCATCAACGGTGCCGGCCATTGGAACGGCCATTTCTTCGTCGCCCTTGGTTGGACCGCGCCCTACGGCGGTGTTCCGCACCCACGGCGCCCTAAAAAACAACCCCACCGCACCCCATAGCGGGTGGCCTAAGAGTCAATAAATCGGTTCGTTACTAGCTCCAACAAATATACCATATATGGAATTGTAAAATTATCTTAATCTGATGTACTACTTTGGAGGACATTCTTTTGGTAAAGTAGTGTATATTTCAACCAACTGGTTGCGGGTTTAAATGTTTTAAAGACTTTTGAAGATTTTTGGAGTAGAATACGTGTAAAGTTATTAAAGTAGAAAGTGTGTGTTTGTTGGTAAGTAAAAGTAAAATTTACTTATATACAAGTTTTATTTTGAAAAATAATCAGAATAACACCTCTAAAAATTTTATGTGCGTGCTCTGTAAAGTTTGATTACACTTCACTAGTTCACCAACATATATCAAACGTGTGATTAAATAAGTTTAAGCGTGTAACATACAATTCAACTTATTAGAGCATTCACAATAGAGTCTTCTTTCTCTTTCACATACCCAAATTATAATAAAAACAAGTGAGTTTTTTACTTTCACTCTTAGATTGAAGTCCCTATCAATGTACCTCGTACCACAAATTATATGGAAAACTAAAGTAACACTTCATATTTGGGTGTCACTATTCACCTCATATCTTATAATTTTAATGTGGTTGTGTGTGGGGAGATGTATTATTTAACTGATTATGAATATATATATTTATATATATATGTGTGAGGAATCGAATATGGAAGATTTGTAAAAGCGAACAAATTTTATGGATAGATGTTTATTTTGATTAAGTTATATGGATGTTGATGGGGATCCCACGGTGAATGCTCAAAAGCGGTTTGTTTCAAATGTAAAAACATAGAATTTCTAAATTTTAATAATCCATCTTAATTTCCTTAAAAACTTACTTCAATATACATCAAGTACACAAAAAATATTTTTGTAAAGAACATTATACGGATAAAATATATGTTTGAATAAGTGATTTGAAACACGTGAGAGAGACCCATAACAAATTGTTCTAATAAAGAAGACAAAAATGTTAAATAAGGTAAAGAAGACAATTACGTAACAAAGACCAAAGTGTTTAAATTGACATCGATCTCATAAGATTGATGACTAGTTTGGTTAGGGTACCCGCGGGGATAGGGGGGGAGATATGGCAGAAACATTGCCCTCCCTGTGGTACCGATGAATGCAATCTCGATGGGGGTACTCACTGATCTTTCCATTGCCAAACAAACAAAAATATGGTTAAAGTTAAAACGGGTAAAAACAAGCATATCCGGATTCATTTGAATCAACTTAAATTTTATAACACGTTATTTTAAGACCACTCAGATTAAATAACATGCCAAAACATATGGCTCTTGTAAAATTGTTAAACTTAAAACGGGTTAAAACAAGTTGACATCACTCATGGCCATTGTTTGTCTTCAATGACTACTCGTTATCAACACTCTCACCTAGTCACCTTTGCCACCAACAACGTCACCTTCGTTTTTCGAGACGATTGTCGATGCCTCCACCATCTATACAACTATACCGCCACCGCCACCAATAACCTACTTGTCGGTGTCAACACCTCTACCCATCGCTACTAACCATCATATAAAAATAAACGGGTGACTATATTTTGAAGTTTTTCTAGTGACTTATTTTAACCCAAGTACATTTAGGCCAGAACCTGGTTTAACCTGAACAAATTTTGCTCATACCCATTTTGACATGTTATCGAACACGTGTGGGTTGCCAAGTATAAAACATTGTTGAGTGACGTAAAATAATAAAATTCATTTACTAAGTAGTTTTAATGATAACACATTAGAGAAATGCACATTTAAACTAAATAAATGAATGTAACCTTCAAAACAAAGCTTTATAGCTAGTCTAACCTCCCTATTAAAGCTTGAAATTGATGGTTGAGGAAATTAGAGTTTGGACTTTGAAAATCTTGGGAGTTTTAGAAGCATTCTATTCCGTTTCTTCATCTTGACTTTACTCAACAATTCAACCTCCACTCCAAGTCAGGGCTGGCCATTAGGAGTGGCAGGGTGGTCGACGATCACAAGCCCGACATTTCGCTAGGTCCAATTTTTTTTTAAAAAAATTTATATGTATTTTATTACATACAACATGTATATTTAATTTTGAAACTCAATTACATAACAACTAGATTAATCTAGTGGCAAATGGTATTACTCCCAACCAAAAGGTTATGGGTTATAGTCTCATTTAAGAGATACTTATTAGTCTTATTTTTATACAAAAGTTTTTTTTACACAACTCAAATTATAACAAAGTAAACCTATATAAAAATTAATTCGTTTAAACATAACAAAATACTCATTTTGCTTAATGCCCAAAAACATTTTCGCCTTCGGCCAAAAACTTTTTTTATTTTCTCGGAGTCGGCCCTAACTCCACCACCAAACATAACTTATAAAGTAAATTAAACCCATATGGCTAGGGGTGTTCTTCGGGTTCGTTTTTCAGGTTTCAGATTTTTCAGATCGGGTTATTCGTGTTTCAAAGTTTTAAACCTTGACCCGAATCTCTCACGGGTTTTACTGTTTCGGGTCATTCGGGTTCGGGTTTTTTCGGGTTGGGTTAATCGGCATTCGAGTATCCTAGAAAACAAAACAGAAAACAAAAAAAAATAAAAAACTAAAATGCTAAAATTAAAAAAATAACATATTATTCTTCGCTCGTAAGCAAATAATCAAATAATAAACCAACATAAATTGATAAAGCAATCCAAAAGAAGAGTAAAACTAACATCGTAAGCAAATAATCAAATAATAAACCAACATAAATTGATAAAGCAATCCAAAAGAAGAGTAAAACTAACTCGAATATAATCATATTCAATCACGCGTGATTTGGTTGTTTGATTACGGTTGCTATTAGTAACAAACAGAAAACATAAATTAACAATACACAATCGATCTATAATAGTTGTAATGACAACAATCGATTACGACCAGATTCTGATAACGTTAGTGACTATTACTAAGCCTATTATACCTAAAAATATATTTAATTTCAAAACTAAAAGTTTATTCTGGTTGACCCGAAACTTATAAATCAAACCCGAGAACCAACCTGAATTACTTCGGTTCGGGTTTGAGCTAGTCTTTTTTCGGGTTCGGATTTTTCAGGTCAAGTTAGTTCGGTTTCAGGTACATGTTTTCTCGGGTTGGGTTTCGGGTAAAAATGATAACCCTACATATGCCCATATTAATCAAACAAAAGCTTTTGACCTTTACTAAAATCTTGAAATTTGTGTTATAGATGCTTACCTTTACTAATTGACTTGAGCTCAAGGGTTTGGCCAAACCAAGAAGCTTCTGAAATCTGGATATATGTATTGGTTTTAAACTTATCTGTGGATAGTTAACTCTAGGTTTTTCATTTTATAGACAGACGTTAAAGAAGAAAGGTAGTGACTGTTTAATTAATGCATGACGGTGATTTAAATCAATTCCTAGAAACTTCAAAAACTAAATATTATGCTATGAAGAATTAGTAAACCACAGTGCCAGCTTGATCCACATCAAATAAATAAAAGGTTACACCTTGGACTTTGACATGTGTGTTTGAACTTTGAATACCTAGCTTCTAAGTTTGTTTGTTTTTTAATGCCAAAATTTTAATTATGTAATCTTTGACCTTTACAAATTTTTGCAATTTAATTTTTAAACCTTGCTAATTCATTAGAAGAGTTGGAGTGAAGAAATTTGTGAGATATAATAATAATACACTACTTTTGGATCTATGAATAAGTTTTGGAGATATGCTATTACTTTTGTTTTAAGACATAAACTATGACAATGTTTGACATGTAATCTTGTAAAGTCACTAGGTAAACTTATCAATAACACGTTTGACATACGATTTAGTATTGTAAATGACTTTTACACGTGCTTGTATTGTTATTTGTTAACTTTATATATAGGAGTATAATTGCGTACTTCAACTGCAATGAAGAGTAGATTTTTAATTTATTTTTGTATATTACGTATATGAGTAGTAAATATACTATCTTATGAAAAAATTTCACTTATGCTTACATGTAAATATGTAAGGTAATATACGTGTTTCCCTTCTATTGGCTAGCATGCATGTTTTTTTCCTTCCTTTTCCTTTTTTTTTTCTGATTTTCGTATATATAATTGCCAAACGCCAAACGAACAAAACAGACATTTGGATTATAAAAATCACATGCAAGAAATGGGCTTATGATTAAATGCATAATTTTCAGCGACAACAAAATATAAGAAATAGAGTTATAAATTAAATTGTTATTGAAATAATATGATTTTTTTTTAGAAACACGAATGTTCAAGGTTGCTCTTTTTAGAAAAACAAGTGTTCTAGACTAACTAATTTGAAAAAAGACCCACTGATAAAATGTCATTGAAAATAGTCGTAAAGTTTTGAGTTAGTCAGGTAGAAGTTTTTTGAAATGTATTTTTCTTTAATTAAATTCTCTCAAAGGTGAATTTTTATATAGTTGTTTGTTGTTCTATTTATTCACTTATAAGACATCAAATGACAATAGACCTTTCACATTATATACTTATAAATTATCTCGAAGGTGAATTTTTATAAAGTTGTCTACTTTATTTATTCACGTATAAGACATCAAATGGCAATAGTTCTTTCACATTATATAATTATAAATTCTCTCAAAGGTGAATATTTATAAAGTTGTTTGTTCTATTTATTCACGTATAAGACATCAAATGACAATAGTTCTTCACATTATATAATTATAAATTCTCTTGAAAGAGAATTTTTATAAAGTTGTTTGTTGTTCTATTTATTCACGTATAAGACATCAAATGGCAATAGTTCTTTCACATTATATAATTATAAATTCTCTCAAATGTGAATTTTTATAAAGTTGTTTTTTGTTCTATTTATTCATGTATAAGACATCAAATAGCAATAGCTCTTTCACTTTATATAATTATAAATTCTCTCGAAGGTGATTTTTTTTTAAAGTTGTTTGTTGTTCTATTTATTCATGTATAAGACATCAAATGGCAATAGTTCTTTCACATTACAAAACTATAAATTCTCACGAAGGTGATTTTTTTATAAACGAATTTGTTTGTTGTTCTATTTATTCACGTATAAGACTCAAATGGCAATAGTTCTTTCACATTACAAAATTATAAATTCACTCGAAGGTGAATTTTTTCTATTTATTCACGTATAAGACATCAAATGACAATAGTTCTTTCACGTTATATAATTATAAATTCTCTCGAAGGCAAATTTTTATAAAGTTGTTTGTTGTTCTATTTATTCATGTATAAGACATCAAATAGCAATAGCTCTTTCACTTTATATAATTATAAATTCTCTCGAAGGTGAATTTTTTTAAAGTTGTTTTTTGTTCTATTTATTCATGTATAAGACATCAAATGGCAATAGTTCTTTCACATTACAAAATTATAAATTCTCTCGAAGGTGATTTTTTTATAAACGAATTTGTTTGTTGTTCTATTTATTCACGTATAAGACTCAAATGGCAATAGTTCTTTCACATTACAAAATTATAAATTCACTCGAAGGTGAATTTTTTCTATTTATTCACGTATAAGACATCAAATGACAATAGTTCTTTCACATTATATAATTATAAAATCTCTCTAAGGTGAATTTTTATAAAATTGTTTATTGTTCTATTTATTCACGTATAAGACATCAAATGGCAATAGTTCTTTCACATTATATAATTATAAATTCTCTAAAAGGTGAATATTTATAAAGTTGTTTGTTCTATTTATTCACGTATAAGACATCAAATGACAATAGTTCTTCACATTATATAATTATAAATTCTCTTGAAAGAGAATTTTTATAAAGTTGTTTGTTGTTCTATTTATTCACGTATAAGACATCAAATGGCAATAGTTCTTTCACATTATATAATTATAAATTCTCTCAAATGTGAATTTTTATAAAGTTGTTTTTTGTTCTATTTATTCATGTATAAGACATCAAATAGCAATAGCTCTTTCACTTTATATAATTATAAATTCTCTCGAAGGTGATTTTTTTTAAAGTTGTTTGTTGTTCTATTTATTCATGTATAAGACATCAAATGGCAATAGTTCTTTCACATTACAAAACTATAAATTCTCACGAAGGTGATTTTTTTATAAACGAATTTGTTTGTTGTTCTATTTATTCACGTATAAGACTCAAATGGCAATAGTTCTTTCACATTACAAAATTATAAATTCACTCGAAGGTGAATTTTTTCTATTTATTCACGTATAAGACATAAAATGACAATAGTTCTTTCACATTATATAATTATAAAATCTCTCAAAGGTGAATTTTTATAAAGTTGTTTGTTGTTCTATTTATTCACGTATAAGACATCAAATGGCAATAGTTCTTTCACATTATATAAGTATAAATTCTCTCGAAAGAGAATTTTTATAAAGTTGTTTGTTGTTCTATTTATTCACGTATAAGATATCAAATGGCAATAGTTCTTTCACATTATATAATTATAAATTCTCTCAAATGTAAATTTTTATAAAGTTGTATTTTGTTCATTAATATCCGGTTTTATAATATACGGTTCTATACCAACCCGAACCCTGTGCATAGGGTATGGTTTTTAGAGACAATACCTGGACCCAGACCCGACCCCGACCCGGGTATTAGCAATACCCGTTTTTTCAGTACTCGGTCATACCCGAATCCGGTTCCATACCCGAAACCGGGTATTTGAAATACCTGATTTGCGCACACCTACGTGGGTGGTGGGGGTGTGTATAGGGCCATGAAAGCTGGCCAGCCCAAAAACTGAAAGCCCACACTTTAGAAATAAAATATACAAAGCCTATGCATTAGCTTCTCTTATTATTTCTTTTCTGTTGTCACTTATATCAGCCGTTTCTATAAAAAAAAGGTCACAATAACTTTCTTTCACATTTAAGTTATTCTTCTAATGACAATTTAAGATGTTTAGCTTTAAAAAATCCTGAATACATTGTATACTTTTGTTAATCGAAAATTTGAACAGTAGAGAGATAACAGGTCCTTGTGATGATAATTGATAATCTAAACAAAGAAGTGTTTCTATTTAAGTCAACCTTTCAAAAGAAAGTTCGTTTATGCTCACTTATTTAATGAATGAACGAACCTGAATAAGAAGTTTGTGTTCATAATATCATTTAATAGAAAGAATGAACATGAATACATGTTTGTTCGTTCATTTACGTTTATTTTTGAATGAAACTTTGGTTGAATCATATACTTAATGTTTGTTTTATATTTGTTCATTTAGGTTCATCTATGTTTATTTGTATTATTTACGTTTGATCATATATGCTCATTTATCTTTATTCAATTATGTTCTTGAATTGTTAGTTTAGATTATAAATGAATGAACATATATAAAGGAATACGATCATGTTCATTTTGAACAAACGAACATGAACAGAAATATTTGTCCAATTAAGTATTTGTGTTCGCTTAAAGTTTAATGAACAAACACGAATTGTTATTTTTCATGTTTGTTCAGTTCGTTTATAAGGATAGATATGAGAAAGGTATGATAATGACAAACCTTTTTTTCTAAAATAATCCCTGGCTAAAATAATATTCCTATAATTTTGGGTCACATTCGGGTCGGTCCGCGTTGACTTGACCCGAACCGACCATTAAATCCAACAGTCTCCCACTTGGACGGATTTGGGTCAAGTATCACAACGCCAACAGCTAGAGGCGTTCTAGCTACACATAGTTGTCCCCAACTAAATGTGACATTTTAAATTCATAACCAAAATATATTGAAATACCTTATTGCAAGATAATGAACTTATAGTAATCGTTGTCATCTATCCTTTCTGTATAAGACATCAATTGAACAATGAGACATGGATCAAATCAATCTCATATAGTGTTCAATCATTGTAGTTCTCGATATAGAGTCAAAGTGGTCCAATCAAACACACAGTAAGTTTGGGTGAGGCCTCACACTTTACCAGTTTGAATCAACGAGGGCGCCAATATGTCTAACTGTTACATTTTAGTGTAAGAGTACAGAATCCCATCTTGACTACATACAACTCCCACTGAACTTTAGAACATTCCCAATCAACGCCTTTATGGCTGGTAGTTACGCAACAGCGGTTAACATGATCAAAGAATATTTCTCGGTAAACGAAAGTTTCAATATGCATCTCAGGTCTAAGGATATTAAATGAGCATACTATTATCAAAACATCTTATGATCAAGATCCATGAAGATTATTTGATGCGAGTTACATCCAACGTCATTCATAATGAGGTCTGTAACTTTGGAAGTCAACTGCTTGAGTCCAAAGTCAAAATAGTCTTAATTCATAGTCGTTCCCACCAGTCTGACCGACTACGGATAATTTAGAATACAATATTCACGGATTAAACGTATTAAAAGGAACACAGTTGTATTAATCAACGTTTGCATTTAACCATTAAATCAAAAGTGAACTGATAAGTACAACCGTTTAAATGTTCATACATCTAAATACTAAATCAAAATAAATCACTAGCAAGTCTAAGCCCGATAGCATCTCTATGCTGATCATGCTTGTCCTGAGTCATCGGCTTAGTGAACGGGTCAGCTAGATTTTGATATGTGTCAACTTTGCTTATCACGATGTCACCTCGTTCCAATATTTCCCGAATAAGATGGAACTTCCTCAGAATGTGCTTGGTCCTGTGATGAGACCTTGGCTCTTTGGCTTGAGCAATAGCACCTGTTTTATAACAGAACACCTCGATTGGTTTGCGAATACTCAGAACCACGTCGATATCGATGATGAACTTCTTCATCCAAGCAGCCTCCTTAGCAGCATCTGATGTCGCTATATATTCGGATTCGGTGGTAGAATCCGCCACTACACTCTGCTTGGAGCTCTTCCAATAAATAGCTCCTCCATTGAGAGTGAAAATGAAACCCGACTGTGAGCGAGAATCATCTCGATCAGTCTGGAAGCTAGCATCAGTGTAACACTTTACAGTGAGCTCCTCTTCCACTCCCCCAAACACCAAGAACATATCTTTGGTCCTATTCAAGTACCTTAGAATGTTCTTCACAGCAGTCCAATGGGCAATGCCAGGACTCTGCTGAAAACGACTGGTCATGCTCAGGGCATACGAGACGTCAGGTCTAGTACATAACATAGCATACATGATAGAGCCAACCGCAGAAGCATATGGAATTGCTTGCATACGTTTAGATTCAATGTCCGTTGCCGGAGATTGCGATTTGCTCAACATGGTTTCTTTAGTCATTGGAACAACTCCTTTCTTGGAGTTTTCCATTGAGAAGCGTGCCATCACTTTGTCTATGTAAGTACTTTGACTTAGCCCTAGAATCCGCTTAGATCTATCTCTATAGATCTTTATTCCCAGAATATAAGCGGCTTCTCCAAGATCTTTCATTGCAAAACAAGATTCCAACCAGTGCTTAACTTCCTTAAGCATAGGAATGTTGTTTCCAATTATCAGTATATCATCCACATACAATATGAGGAATGATATAGTGCTCCCACTAGCCTTTCTGTAAACACAAGGCTCATCTTCATTTTTGACAAAACCAAACTCTTTGATTTTCTCATCAAAGTGAAGATTCCAGCTTCGAGATGCTTGCTTAAGTCCATAAATTGACTTATTTAATTTGCACCTATTAGGATATTTAGGATCAACAAAACCTTCAGGCTGAACCATATAAACATCTTTAGAAAGATGTCCATTAAGAAAAGCGGTTTTGACATCCATTTGACATATCTCGTAGTCATAGTACGCGGCTATGGCAAGTAATATCCTTATTGACTTAGTCATAGCAACGAGCGAGAAGGTTTCATCATAGTCAACACCTTGAGTTTGAGTAAAACCTTTCGCGACTAGCCGTGCCTTATAAGTTTGCACATTTCCATGCATGTCGGTTTTTCTCTTGAAAATCCATTTGCTCCCTACTGCCCGAATATCGGGGGGTAGCTCAACCAAGTTCCAGACTTGGTTATCCTGCATGGATTGCATCTCGGCGTTCATGGCATCTTGCCATTTCTCTGATTCCGGATCCAAGATAGTAGATTTGTAGTTAGTAGGCTCGTCTCCAGACTCGGCTACTAATAAGACTTCGGGACCATCTAAATGCCATAGGTATCTAGATTTTGGTACAGGAGTCCTACTACTTCTGCAAACGCTTGTGTTCCCGTCTGATGTATCAGCAACAAGAACTTGTTGATCAGACGCTCCAACTTCCTCAGCGGTTGTTTGTGGTTCTTGAATTTCTTCAAGTTCAACAACGTTATCTCTAGTTCCTCGATTGAGAAATTTCTTCTCAAGGAAGCGGCCTTTCCTCTTGATAGAAATCATATTTGTATCAGGATGAAAGAAGTAATAACCGCTTTGGTTATAGTATCCGACGAAAACAACTTTTACGCCGCGGGGATTAAGTTTGTCATCAGACTCACTTGAGATGTAAGCATCACATCCCCAAACTCTAAGGTAAGACAATTTGGGCTTCTTTCCCTTATGGCATATCTCATATGGGGTTTTGTCTATCTTCTTAGTTGGAGCTAGATTGACAATGCGGGCGGCGGTCATAAGGGCATAACCCCAGAAGGAGTGAGGCAAGTTAGTTCTACACATCATCGATCGAACCATGTTTAGCAAAGTTCGATTTCTCCTCTTGCTCACGCCATTATGTTGGGGTATGCCAGGTGGAGTGAACTGTGAAACAATTCCATGTTCTTTTAGATGAGTGATAAATTCTGAGCTGAGATACTCTCCACCTCGATCTGATCGAAGCATTTTAATGGTTTTACCAAGTTGTTTTTCCACTTCGCTTTGAAACTCTTTGAACCTTTCAAAAGTTTCGTGCTTGTGTTTCATAAGCTACACATAAGCGTATCGACTATAATCGTCGATAAAAGAAACGAAGTATCTTTCATGGTTTCTAGTCATGGTTCTGAAAAGTCTACATACATCAGAATGTATGAGTCCTAACAGATCACTTGCTCGTTCACTTTTATGAGTGAATGAGTCTTTGGCGAGTTTGCCAGCTAAGCAAGATTCGCAATCATCAAACGAGTCCGGTCCTGTGGATTCAATAATCCCTTCGGATTGGAGTCTTTTAACTCTTGCCTTGCTTATGTGACCAAGTCGGCAGTGCCATAGAAAAGTATTATTGACGCTAGTCTTGATACGTTTTGAAAGATGATATACGTTATTGTCAGGTTGAACATCAATCTCATAAATACCATTTCGAAGTTTAGCCTCAAAATAAAAGATATCATTTAAGTAAGCAGAAATAGCCATGCCATTAAAAACGTACTTAAAACCATGTTCAAGCAACAATGAAAATGAAATAATGTTTCTGGTCAAACCAGGAGCATACAAACAATTATTCAAAGGAAAAACTAGGCCAGATGGACAAGTAAAATGAAAAACTCCAGTTGCCAGATCTGGTACTCTCTTCCCATCTCCAACGATGAGTTCCATGCTGCCTTTATTCAATTTCCTCCACTTCTCAGGCTCCTGCAAGACATTAACAATGTGGAAACCACATCCGGTATCAAATACCCATGTGTTGCTAGAGACAGTGAAAAGTTCAATAACGTATATGGAAATACCTCGAGAAGAGCCTTCACAATTGGCCTTCCTCTTTGCTAGCTCAACTAGATGTTTGGGGCAGTTACGCATCCAGTGCCCCATCTTGTTGCACTTGAAGCACTTGCGCTCCTCAGGAGGCGGCGGTGGTGCCTTTGCAACTTTCTTGTTAGTGTTGGTGGCAGATTTGGCAGCAACAGTAACTTTCTTCTTGCCTTTTCCCTTATAACCTTGATTCTTGGGTTTGGGCTTCTTTACACCAGCAGATCGGATCTTCAGAACTTGATTGGTCCTAGAAGGAATGTTCATCTAAGCCGTTTTGAGCATGTTGTGCAGCTCCGGCACTGTCTTTACCCAGCCATTCATGTTGAAATTCATTACGAACTGGTCGTAAGAACCGGGGAGAGAGTTGGGGATGAAATCCGATGCCATCTCATCAAGCATGGGATAATCAAGTTTCTTGAGCTGATCGATGTGCCCCTTCATCTTAAGAACATGTGCACTGACGGGAGACCCTTCTGCCATCTTGCAACTTATGAGTTGTTTCATGGTATCGAATCGTTCCTGACGGGCTTGTTTCTGGAACATGCCCTTGAGTTGTTCCAGCATCTCATAGGAACTGAAGTCTTCTAAGCCTTTAGCAAGCTCAGAAGTCATGGTGGCTAGCATAATACAGGAGACCTCAGCCGAGTCATCCCTATGCTTGTCAAGAGCTTTTCGAGCAGCGGCTGTGTTGTTTTCAGGCTCGTTTGGAACAGGTCCATCGAGAACATAGAGGCGCTTTGCCATAGTAAGAACGAGTCTTAAGTTGCGGTGCCATTCGATGAAGTTGGTACCGTTTAGTTTCTCCTTCTCAAGGATAGACTTAAGGGCGTAGGGTGAATTTTCATTTGAAGATATCTAATTAATAAAGCAAAAGTAAATTTAATTAGTATTTTCAATGTTGTAATCCTATTATTAATGACCCAATAACATTAATCAAATAGGAGCATGAGAATATGGCTTCCAGTTATTAAAGGCAGCTGTAGCACACAACATTAATAAGTGGTTAGGCAGACCGACAACGATTGTCAATTGTGAATATAGCACAACTCTCGGTTATGAGGCCTATAGGGACAACGATTGTCTATATAGATACGTTTAGCCTCATCTTTGCCCACTTTAAGTCTCCAGACAGCTTTAGCAAGTAACAGGAGAGTAAAGTAATAGTTGTCCTAGTATAGTGACGTGTGAAAGCGCCGGATGTGTCAACGAAACGCTTTCACCTTGATGGGATAGGCTAGAAAACAAGTGCGGTGCTGTAGCTCCAACACTCGAAATTTCGCAGTATGCCTCAAGTGTGTCTTGTAGTAGGATTGGCATAAACTATTGGTTTTTAAATTGAGATTAATTTTATAATTACCAAATAGAGTAAAAGTCAAATTTTACTGTATTTATTATCGGGACGAATTGATGAATCATTTCATCTCTCAGGACACTTAGTTTTAAATAACCTATTAAAACTAAGTTTGTCGCGACATTACTAACCAATTTTAAGTTAATAGAAAACTATTAAGTTATTAGTTTTGGAAATCAAAACGTGTAACATCCTAAAATTTATAATGTTGAATAAAGAAAGTGGTGTTAGTGATTTCGCGTTTTTTTTATTATTAATGTCGAGTAAGGAACGGGTCTTGGGCTTAGTTATTTTATGAACTCGGCCTGCCTCGACCCGTAGGAAGCCAACCCGAGCCTAACCAAACCCGTAGTATATAAACGAAAGTTCTTGACACTTCCACCATTTTTCACCATCTTCCTTCACTTACACCCACCCAAACACTCTCATTTCTAGAGAGAGAAGCTAGAGAGAGAAAGTTCTCAAATCACAAATCCGAGTCCACAATCTTGTTCCTAATCGTTTTTGGTAAGTCCCTCTCGAAAATCATCCGTTTTCATAACCATTTCGGCCTCAAAGCGAGCAAAAACGTAACTTGAGTTTTCGGGTCAGAAACCGCCTTGTTTTGGTGTCAAAATGCAAGCTTTTGTGTTTAAAAGTACTAGGAATCGATAGCCCTTTCAATCCCGAGCATTTCCATGTCAAAAACTTCGATTTTGGGTCAAAAATCTGGAAAATCTGGAAAACCCGTGGGTTTCTCCGTCGCCCAGCTTGAAGGAGTCGAATCAGACTCATTCGATCGAACCAGTCGATCGAATCAGTCCATTCGATCGAATGCGTAGATCGAACAAGTCCAGTCGACCGAATAGGGAAGCAACCGAATGGTCTCCAACTCATTCGATCGAATGAGTTTTGTATTCGATCGAATGAGTGTTGTATTCGATCGAACGTGTTCCTATTCGATCGAACGTGTTCCTGTTTGATCGAACGTGTTCCTATTCGATCGAACGTGTTGTATTCGATCGAACGTGTTCCTATTCGATCGAATCAAGCCAGAACCAAGTTGTTTCCAAGATTCGCTTGAAGTGAAGTTCGTTTATGAAATAAATTAAAAACCTAATGGAAAATGTGTTAAGGCGGTTATCGAAAATGAGTAGTAGTAATAGTAGTAGCAGTAATTGATACGTGTAAATATTATACAGTTAGCCGTGCGCAGCTCAAGAGGAGAATAACTATTAACGGAGAGCGTAACAGTATTCAGGTGAGTTTCTAGCCCCATTCCTTGTTATGTTTTCGGGGCTGTGTGCATACTCGATGTGTTGTTAATACATTTATCCTAAGTGATAAGTGTATGCCATATGTGATATATGTGATGGATATGAATGATTGCTTGTCGGTACGCGAACGATCTTCGGATATTGCGCGTACTGTCAGGTTAAAAATAAAGGTACGAATATTAAATATCGAAGATATATGAACATTACAAATGAATACTTGTCGGGGCGTGAACGATCTTCGGATATTGCACGTATCGACAAGGGGTATGGTTGTTAAATAAATGATGTAAAGAACGCCTAGAGTGTTCTTATGCTATAATGTAATTATTGTATATGTGAAGTATGTGTATACAGGTACACGAATGGTATGTGAGTTCTACGTTCGACATAGTAAGTTAGGATGGCAAATCCCTCTAGCTTCTGTCGGACATAGACTCGGCTGGTGATGGCGTAGTTAAGGACTGCGGGCCTTATACGTAATGTAGATGATAGATGTAAACGTAGTTAAGGACTGCGGGCCTTATACGTAAAGTAGATGATAGATGTAAACGTAGTTAAGGACTGCGGGCCTTATACGTAAAGTAGATGATAGACGTAAACGTAGATAGGGACGGTGGGCCTTATACGCGTTACAGATAATAGACGACAACGTAGTTAAGGACTGCGGACCTTATACGTATTATAGATAGGCATCAGCATAGGGAAGGACTGTGGACCTTATACGTGCTGTAGTTGTATTGTGGTAGCATAGGGGAGGACTGCGGACCTCGTACGTGCTATGGTTTAGGTTGCAACATAGGGGAGGACTGTGGACCTTGTACGTGTTGTGGATGTAGGATGGTATAGGGAAGGACTGCGGACCTTGCACGTACCATAAAGGGTGAACATAGGTAAGGGCCGCGGACCTTTTACGTGTTCACGACCTTGAGTACGGGTATAGACGGCGGACTATGAACGTACTCTCGGTAGACTGAGGTTAGTGGTTATAAATATGTGTGTATGTATGGTAGTAAGTGTGTATGTAGAACAGAAGGGTAACTAGTGAAGTATGGATAAGTATCTACGGATATGTATGTATGTGTATGTATCGTATGGCGTTCGATTAACTAGAACTCACTCAGCGTAGCTGACTTTTAGTATGCACGCAGGTGAGCTGATTACAGAGTTAGCATGAGGACGACACACGGCATGGATTGAACGGCTGGCACCTGAAGAAAGAAGTAAAGATGTTTTAAATATAAAGTTTTGTGTTATGGTATCAAAGAAAAAGTTTAACGTTTTGTAACAAATGATTGATGTTTTATATTCCGCGAAAAGTTTTAATAAACTCTGATTGAAGAACTGTGTTTATGAGTAAATCCGACGCTAAAGTAGGGCTACCGGGTTCGGGGCCTTACAAGTTGGTATCAGAGCATAAGTTCGAGAGATTTAAGCATCCTACATGCTTAGACTCGAACAGAAAATGGGATTTAAGTAAGAAAGGAAAGAAGATGCCAGTTCAAGAATGCCATGTGTCGCTCAAGCAAGATCAGTAAAGGTAAAGTGTATGATTAAATGATATATGATAATGAGAAAAGAAAGATATGTGAACGTCAGGGATAGGAATAATTGATTGTTTGATTTGACAAAACTGCTTAAGTAGAACCAGCACAAATAGACTCATAAAGGGAAGTGTATAGGACACGGAAAGTAACGTGATCAGCTAATCACAACTGGCCACTGTTATTACCTGTTAGCCTTACTATCCTTGTACTAAATAGTTCCTTGAGTGATGATGTTTGTGTTTTTTTTTTCCCTTTTAGAATACGGATGGCTGGAGCTGGAGAATTTGTGGGAACTGGGGGTCGCACAGGACGTCGTGGCAGGCCTCGTCTTGTCCGGCAACCCTCGGTAGAAGAAGCTTCCCACACCGAAGATGAAGGAAGCGCAGCTGGAGGAGACCAGAACAACAATGAAGAAGTTCAACTTAGCCCTGCAGTTCAAGCAGCCATTGTTCAAGCTGTAGTTGCTGCTGTGAAGAACCTGAATCCCGAAGGATCTGCTGGAAGCCGTGAGCGAACTGCTGAAGGGGCAGGGGGTGATGGTAAGGAGGTTGGGGAAGGAGAAAGAGGGGCCTCGAGCGAGGATAAGTCTGTGAAAGTCGATGATAGGAGAAGAGGACAAGGTGGGTGCAGCTATAAGTCCTTCAAAGGATGCGACCCGCCGAAGCTGACTGGGTTGGGAGACGCAATCGCTACTCTCCAATGGATAACCACTATGGACAAGGTTATCCGCATTAGCGAATGCCGTCCCGACCAAGCTGTGGGTTATGCTACTCAGTCATTTGTGGAAGAAGCTATGTATTGGTGGGAAAGTGTGGAGCAGAGAAAGACTAGGGATGAGATCAAGGCGTTGAGATGGGACGATCTGAAAGAGTTGGTGATGAAGAAGTTCTGTGCAGATGCAGAGGTTGAAAGGACGGAGATGAAGTTCCTGAATTTGAAGGCCGGTATGATGACGCATCGTGAGTATACTACTGAATTCAGCCGACTATCTAGATTGGTGCCTGATATGGTTGACACTGAGGTCAAAAGAATCAAATGTTATGTGAGGGGATTGCCACAAAAAGTCCGCATGTTGGTCAGGGCAAATAAACCTGCTACTTTTGACTCTGCTGTTGAACTCGCAGAAGTGGTTTATGCTGACCTGGCTGAGGACGATGTGGTGGTGGGGGAAAAGAAGGAGAAGAAATGGGCTACCTCTGCTAAGCGGTCTGGCGAGATGGTGACAACAACTGATGAGAGGAAGGCCAAGGTTGGGAACAAGGATGCATGTAAGACGTGTGGGCAAGTGCACCTGGGAGAATGCAAGACTGGGACAGACAGGTGCTATCGGTGTGGAAAGAGTGGGCATTATTCTCGAGAATGCCCTGATCGTCCAAAGTGCTTCAAATGCGGAAAAGCTGACCACATGGCTAGGGATTGCAAGGAATCAGGGGCGGTAGGTGCGAAAGGATGAAGACTTTGGGAAACTGCAGAGAGGAACACCTGATGAAGGAATAATTGCTCATGCAATGGTTTTATTAAATTACATTTGCTTAAGAACTTGTTTTGTGTTAAGGTCTAAAACTTATGTTTATCTGTGGCGTGTAATTATTTTGAGTTTGGTTAAGAATGATTATTATGTTATGGTGAAATGTTGTTTTAGACAATAGTGTTAAAAGTACTAATCGAAACCCTTAGAAGGATGAGATGAGTCTTGGTGCATCGAGGGTCTCATGGACAAGCTACCTTAAATAGCTAAAACACATGACCACCATTCGATGGCTGTAAAGTCGGAAGTAGGAAGGGTAACTCAGAAAGCGAAGGCATTTCTATAAAACGTGTAAATGTAAGAAGTTTTCCTTTTATAGGGAATAAGTTAGGTTTCGGGGACGAAACCTCTTTAAGGAGGGAAGACTTGTAACATCCTAAAATTTATAATGTTGAATAAAGAAAGTGGTGTTAGTGATTTCGCGTTTTTTTTATTATTAATGTCGAGTAAGGAACGGGTCTTGGGCTTAGTTATTTTATGAACTCGGCCTGCCTCGACCCGTAGGAAGCCAACCCGAGCCTAACCAAACCCGTAGTATATAAACGAAAGTTCTTGACACTTCCACCATTTTTCACCATCTTCCTTCACTTACACCCACCCAAACACTCTCATTTCTAGAGAGAGAAGCTAGAGAGAGAAAGTTCTCAAATCACAAATCCGAGTCCACAATCTTGTTCCTAATCGTTTTTGGTAAGTCCCTCTCGAAAATCATCCGTTTTCATAACCATTTCGGCCTCAAAGCGAGCAAAAACGTAACTTGAGTTTTCGGGTCAGAAACCGCCTTGTTTTGGTGTCAAAATGCAAGCTTTTGTGTTTAAAAGTACTAGGAATCGATAGCCCTTTCAATCCCGAGCATTTCCATGTCAAAAACTTCGATTTTGGGTCAAAAATCTGGAAAATCTGGAAAACCCGTGGGTTTCTCCGTCGCCCAGCTTGAAGGAGTCGAATCAGACTCATTCGATCGAACCAGTCGATCGAATCAGTCCATTCGATCGAATGCGTAGATCGAACAAGTCCAGTCGACCGAATAGGGAAGCAACCGAATGGTCTCCAACTCATTCGATCGAATGAGTTTTGTATTCGATCGAATGAGTGTTGTATTCGATCGAACGTGTTCCTATTCGATCGAACGTGTTCCTGTTTGATCGAACGTGTTCCTATTCGATCGAACGTGTTGTATTCGATCGAACGTGTTCCTATTCGATCGAATCAAGCCAGAACCAAGTTGTTTCCAAGATTCGCTTGAAGTGAAGTTCGTTTATGAAATAAATTAAAAACCTAATGGAAAATGTGTTAAGGCGGTTATCGAAAATGAGTAGTAGTAATAGTAGTAGCAGTAATTGATACGTGTAAATATTATACAGTTAGCCGTGCGCAGCTCAAGAGGAGAATAACTATTAACGGAGAGCGTAACAGTATTCAGGTGAGTTTCTAGCCCCATTCCTTGTTATGTTTTCGGGGCTGTGTGCATACTCGATGTGTTGTTAATACATTTATCCTAAGTGATAAGTGTATGCCATATGTGATATATGTGATGGATATGAATGATTGCTTGTCGGTACGCGAACGATCTTCGGATATTGCGCGTACTGTCAGGTTAAAAATAAAGGTACGAATATTAAATATCGAAGATATATGAACATTACAAATGAATACTTGTCGGGGCGTGAACGATCTTCGGATATTGCACGTATCGACAAGGGGTATGGTTGTTAAATAAATGATGTAAAGAACGCCTAGAGTGTTCTTATGCTATAATGTAATTATTGTATATGTGAAGTATGTGTATACAGGTACACGAATGGTATGTGAGTTCTACGTTCGACATAGTAAGTTAGGATGGCAAATCCCTCTAGCTTCTGTCGGACATAGACTCGGCTGGTGATGGCGTAGTTAAGGACTGCGGGCCTTATACGTAATGTAGATGATAGATGTAAACGTAGTTAAGGACTGCGGGCCTTATACGTAAAGTAGATGATAGATGTAAACGTAGTTAAGGACTGCGGGCCTTATACGTAAAGTAGATGATAGACGTAAACGTAGATAGGGACGGTGGGCCTTATACGCGTTACAGATAATAGACGACAACGTAGTTAAGGACTGCGGACCTTATACGTATTATAGATAGGCATCAGCATAGGGAAGGACTGTGGACCTTATACGTGCTGTAGTTGTATTGTGGTAGCATAGGGGAGGACTGCGGACCTCGTACGTGCTATGGTTTAGGTTGCAACATAGGGGAGGACTGTGGACCTTGTACGTGTTGTGGATGTAGGATGGTATAGGGAAGGACTGCGGACCTTGCACGTACCATAAAGGGTGAACATAGGTAAGGGCCGCGGACCTTTTACGTGTTCACGACCTTGAGTACGGGTATAGACGGCGGACTATGAACGTACTCTCGGTAGACTGAGGTTAGTGGTTATAAATATGTGTGTATGTATGGTAGTAAGTGTGTATGTAGAACAGAAGGGTAACTAGTGAAGTATGGATAAGTATCTACGGATATGTATGTATGTGTATGTATCGTATGGCGTTCGATTAACTAGAACTCACTCAGCGTAGCTGACTTTTAGTATGCACGCAGGTGAGCTGATTACAGAGTTAGCATGAGGACGACACACGGCATGGATTGAACGGCTGGCACCTGAAGAAAGAAGTAAAGATGTTTTAAATATAAAGTTTTGTGTTATGGTATCAAAGAAAAAGTTTAACGTTTTGTAACAAATGATTGATGTTTTATATTCCGCGAAAAGTTTTAATAAACTCTGATTGAAGAACTGTGTTTATGAGTAAATCCGACGCTAAAGTAGGGCTACCGGGTTCGGGGCCTTACAAAACGCTTTTAATTTGTAAAACATAAATGGTTAATTAAAAATGTTTATTTTCCAATTTTATTTGGTATTAAGTTGGTGTTAATATAATCCTATTATAAACAAACCAAGCAACCAAAATAGCAAATAAATAATATGTAAATCCTTATGGCCAAAAGGTGATCGGTCTCGCTAGAGCCAATTAGGGAGACCGATCGGGTCAAGGGGTTCACAACACAAAACAACCACTAGGATGGACTTCAAGGTGCATCCCGTCATCTTGTCCGAACTCCCACTAACTCCAAGAAATCCATGAGCTCGTCCTCGGTTATTATCGCGTCTTCTTTATTACAAATTTATAAACTAACATATTATTGCCCTATTACAAATTTGAACCATCCAATATGGCCAAAAGAAAACTGAAAACTAAAAATAACCGATTACAATGTTGAACCATCTATATGGCCAAAAAACAAACTCAAGATCTAAACACAACCAAACAAACATAGGTCGGGGCCGAATTTACACATTTAAAAATAAATAAATTTTGGGTCGTTTTGACTTGGTCAAATAAAATAAACAAAATTTTGACCAATTCCAAAATTACCCGAAAACTAATCTAGATCTACAAACTTTAAACGATTTAAAGTTTGAGATGTAGATCCGGTTTAAACGAACCGGGATCGACTCGTACGTTGTAACCGCAGCTCTGATACCACTGTTAGGTTTCAACGGTGGTTCGGAACGGAAACAGTCAAATTTTTTTAACCCGTTTTAGTTAATTATTTCGTTTAAATAATTATTAATCAATATTAATAATTTATATATATAAACGAATTAAAAAAAACGCAGCCGAAAACAAATTATTAAAGCGAACCGGAAACCCGAACTCGGATCCGGTTACAACTATACGAGCACGATATATAATTAAACCAAACCATAGATAAAGATAAAGACTTTATACCTCGGTTATCGAAACCGGGTGAGACACCAAGATCTAATGAACCAAGCTAGAAGTTGCACGAGACCCGACACCAAATTCCGGCAACCGGCGACAGCAGGTGGGCGGCGGCAGGCGGCGGTGTATGGTGAACAGTAACGGCAGAACAACGAGACAAGGCGATGACCTGGTTCCGGTGGGTGACGCGATTCCGGCGGAGATGGGATTCCGGCGGCAGCGCTGTTCCGGCAGCAGGGTGTGGCGGCTGGTGGTTGTAGAGGTTATTAGGGTTTTAGCTTAACTTTTTATAAGTTAATAATAACAATAAGATGTTATTATATATTATGTGGGTTAGGGTTTAACCCATAGCAAAACCCAATGGGCTTCAAGGCCTAATCACCAACCAAAAACCCAGTTCAGTCGTGTCTAGCCCGGGTTAATAACTTAAGCGGGTTCTGTGTTCGTTAATCTCGGTGTAACTTTTACCTGGGTCACATTCGGATCGGTCCGCGTTAACTTGACCCGAACCTACCATTAAATCCAACAGTTACATCCTTAATCCACTTTTTATTATCTGTAAATCGTAAC